>NW_010417007.1:45432-71251 GCF_000710305.1 Buceros rhinoceros silvestris | reverse complement strand
AAAAGGGACTGGCAGGATTGGGCATAGGGAAGGGGGCAGCTCCCACCGCTGCTTTGGCTGGCAGACATCCCTGGCCACTGCCGTGGAAACATCTCCAGAGCAGCCGACGAGGAGTCAGTCTGGCTCCGAGGCTTCCTTTTTAGCTGGGTTATTTATTTTTCAGCTTTCGGTATTTGTTTGTTTTGGGATTTTTTTAACATCTGTGCCTCCTTCATAAATTTCAATGCTTGTAAAAGTGACAAACGAATAATGTAATTTTCTCATGCCAAAATATCATGCACGCAAAAGCTGTGTGGGCTCACTGGCAAGACCACAGCCAGCGGGATGTGCTCTCCTGCTTCTCTGAACGGAGAGCTCGCCAGCGAAGCCAGGCTGTGCCAGAGGGGCTTCGGCTGAGCAAACTCACCTCATGCCCCTTCTTCCCAGAATCCATGGAAAGTCAGCCAGTCATTTGCGGGGGGCTGCCAGACGTAGCCGACTCTCTTATTTTATAAAAAAGAAGGTGGCTGGGGAAGGGGGCGATGAGGTCCCACCACTGTGGGAGGAGGGGACGCTGGCTGCCTCTGCCGGGGTGCTGCTGTATCAATTGCCAGCAAAGCGGCCGCTTTTTTTTTTTTTTTTTCCAAGAGATAATTCCCTAAATAAGCTTGGGAGCATGGGGGTAGCTAATCTGCCAGCGGATTTCGGGGCTCAGGCTAGTGCTCCCTGAAGTCACTGCAATTTGGATAGGGCCCATGCTGATGAATTTTAGGCAATTTCCTTTGTTTCCAGCTGCTTAGTATCCAGAGCAGCAAGGACTGTTAGTGCGGCCGGCCCACCCCTTTTCTCTACAAGCTGTGTGTGTCATTTACCAATAAGGGGGAATACAGTAAAGGAAGGTGAAAATGGGAACAGCTCCACTTGGAAGCCTTGTGTCTCTCCTTATTCACTTCTTTCCTCCATTTCTTTATCTTATGTCTCTGTCTCTTCTTTCTCATTTGTTTCTTACACTTTCACAAGACCTTTAACCTCTTCTTCATAGGGCAAGAACGGGAAAGTGCCACAGTCATGGCCTGCCATCTCATCCGGGCTCTGTTGGTGGGGAATCTAGCAGAGACACCAGGCTGCTGATATTCAAGGACACAGGACTCAGATGGACCATTTGGAACCTCAAATCTCATTTCCTGTACTCACTAGAAATAGTGTAGTAGACATTTAGTCCAGACAACATACCTGCCTTCTCGAGACCTATCCATCAAGGTTAAAAAATGCTTCCCAAAACTCTCCTGCACATTTCAGGCTCATCTTTGCATAGAAGAGTCATGCTAATGGTGCTCATCAGCAGAACAGAGGAACCCAGGGTATTGCAAAACCACAAACCCCACAATTTTACCATCCCTACAACAGCAGAAAGCATTTGCTGAGTACATTTGCAGGGAACCAGGGCTGTGACCAAGCCCCATGCATCAAAGGGAACGAAGAAAAAGAAGCTTCCAGACCTTGCCAGTCTTTGCCTAAAGGAAAATGTCTTTCTGGTCCCAACTCCAGTGTGATCTCACTCATACAAGCATGATTTACTCAGAAGTCATGCCAAACCTCACTTGATCCAAAAGATTTTGTTACAATCAGGAGCACCAGTATGCCTCGCTCATTCCCTGCATCTGAGCAGCCGCCAGTGAGGCCAGGCAAGGAGGGAGCCTTCCACCAGGGTGTCCCTGCTGGCTTGTGGGGGCTACCAGTCTTGTACCAGCATGTGCTGGTCCTCAGGTTGGTTTCATAACCCCTCGCTGCTCTGGGTAAACATGGTACCTGGTTTTTGAAGAGGAGGGGTTTATGCAATGTCTTTGGCCAGTTTTTCTCATTCATCCTTCTCCCACTGACAGCATGGCTAAGATAATATTATTAATAACAATAAACCAGCTTATTTAAGAGAAGTGACTAAGACCAACCCACCTGTATAAAAATAAAAGCTTCTAAAAATCACAATAATTTCTATTGTCACACTCCTCTGATCCAAGATTCCTCATGTAATTTACAACTATTCCCTGTTAAAGGCAGAAAGCACCTAATGCTGCAGGAGGAGATTACCATGGGCTTTCACCCCTCCTGCGGTATTTTTTTAACACAGAAAACAACCGGGAGTAAATCAAGATGAGAAATGAGTAAAGACTGTTGTCTGCAATGGAGAATGCAATAGGTGGAATGTAAATAATTACTTAGGAGGTATAGACCCCTTCCAAGCATGGGCGGTGGGGGAAATCACAGCACAGATGGAAGTGGCTGCGGTCCATCTTAATTTATGGAAGTGATTATTCAGGCAGCAAAGCTGCTCACTTCATTCAGGGAGAGAGCTCACACCCAAAAAGCAGAAATGAAAAACACATTAATAGGCGAGTAGACGCTCTGTTAACATGGCCACAGCAGACCAGTTCACAAGGGTCAGGATAGGCTGGGGAACTGTTAAGTAACACTGAGCAGTAAGTAGCTTTGTCTGAGCTCCCTGAGTCTGGGTAAAGGCTTTCATGGAAGAATGTGGGAAAACACTCTTGTCACTGTCACCATGTGGAGAGTCCTGATGTGCATCTTGTCCCCAGCTTTTAACAACTTCCTATGACAAAAATTAAGGAAACTTCTAAAACTTTCTACATAACCAGCCGCAAATAAGAGAGCTGTGGAGCACCAGGTTGCAAGTACCACTTATCCATCATGGTATAGCATGTACCATCTGAATACAGGACAGCAAGTGGAAGCACTTTTGACTTTCTTATGCCAATAAAGGCTATCAAGTGGACTTCCCAAAGCACAATCCTTCCACCAAGTGTGTTTGTTTTCTACTCATTCATGCAAGCATGCACTTTTTCCTCTGCATGCCTTTCCTCCTGACCATCAGACAGTCACAGAAAGCAGACCTGCTCTTTTTGCTGCTTGGAAGGTTTTGCTAAAGACATACCGATAGCTAGAGGAGGATGATGTGACAGATCTGCAGAAGAAACAATCTTTGCAGCTGATGCAAGGGACAAATTGCCTATGGTCACCCTTGAAGAAGTATTGCTGCATCACTGGCAGTGGCAGCACCGCGGGCCCAGCAGGCACCATAGTTCAGAGCCCTGGTTTCACTAGTACAGAATCATAGGCCAGCCATGGTCTGCAGGCCATGAGCAGTTCAGAGCCAGCCAGGGCAGCTGACCCGAGCTGGCTCACAGCTGTATCCCATCCCATAAACATCACGCTCGGTATAAAGCGGAAGCTTGCTGAGGACAGTGGCCTCTCTGGTTTGGGGTCTTGTCCTTGCTCCTGCTTGTCCCCACCCCTGGAGCAGCGCACTGACCATTCTGCTCCCGAGGACTGCTCTCCTGTTTGTTGTGACGGCTGAGCATTTGCTGGGCTGAGTATAACTTTGTATACTTCATACTGGTGTTAATATCAGTTCTGCTGTTTTGTTAAATACCTTTTCATTTCAACCTACAGATGTCTTCTCCTTCTCCCAATCCCCCTTCTTGGCTGAGGAGGGGTCATTGGCTGATAGAGCAACTACTATAGTTTAGCTCTGGATATAGGCTAAATATAGGAACTTGGGCATGTTCTTGTCATCCTGAGACATAAGGGATGTTTTACTTCACAGTAGCTGGTCTTCTGGAGATGGGGATGCAATGTATTCAGCAAATACTAGCACTGAAAATGCAGAGCACAACTGGACCGAGCTACTTGGGTCAGTGTCCTAGCTAATCCTTTCCTGGCCCAGACATAGACTAGAAAAAAATGCAAATTGTTGAGGAGGATCTCTTCTGCCAACCTCAACAGGTAGGCCTTCAGCCGCAGGCTGGACAGCCCTTCCTCAGTCATCCCAAGGCGTGCAGGGACTCTTCATAATCCCAGTCAGGGAAATAAACGGGGAGGATGGGTCTGACCATGCTGAAGTGAGATGAACCTCATGTCTCTCGGGACTATTAGTAAAGTTGAAGCTTCAGTGTCAGTAATGTTTGGCTTCAGCAAAGCTGAAGCAGTTGCCCTGTGAATGCTGGACAGGAAAGTCAGAAACAATTAGGCAATGATCAGTCTCGTCTCTCAAAGCAAAGTCTTCTGTTCATGAAGGCTCCTTGTTTTCTTCTCCTGTTTATGCAGCGACTTACCAGAGAGGCCTGACGCTCCAGAGCTGCCTTGGCCATGCCAAATCACCCTTTGGGATGAATCCCTTTTTTGTGCACAGGACTTGTCCCAGTCAGATAATAATGCAGTCTTGCCTTGCCAGTTACATGAACTTTGCTCTTAAGTAGAGCCCAAGTCATTTCTAAACAAAGGCCTAAATGTGAAATTGTAGGCAACTTCCATGCCTATGTTATTACGAGATACTAATTTTTCTAGGGTAGGAACAATAGCAGCTGTTTGGCTGCTCCGTTTTCCAGTGGGCGAGTACAATAAGCGTCTTCTGTAAACTGACATCTCATGATTTAATTTCAAAATAGAGTATTTAACTGTACACATTTTCTCTCTCTTGAATTGCATTTCCTTCAAATGGGTCTAAACTTGTATTTCTCCATTGCTTATTAACTTTAATGAGGTATGAATATAAAAGACAATATTAAAAGTATTTCTTTTCAGAAAAGCCTTTCTTCACAAACACTGTTGATGCTGTCAAATAGGTGAGCCTAAACCCTTAAACTTACTATTGATCTTGTACCCATTAAAAAAAATATAAGATTAAAAAATCCTCCAAGCCAGGGAACAAGTATTAACAACTTTATAGTGTCTGGCTTAATAACAGAATTTAAGGGTGAATATTTTCAAAGGGTAGGAAGCTTTTATACTTTGATACCTCACATATTTTATTTTTGTGAAATTGCTTTAAAGATTTAAATCTCCTATAATGAATAAACTATGCTCACGCTTAGAAAACAAGGTAGTGAGAGGGACTTTAAGCTTAAAATTATTCTGAACATCTATTATGCATAAAAATAAATTGCTACACAGTAGTGATTACGATTCTTGCTTTTATATGTTCCTAATTTGTATGGTCTTTCCTTTAATGTAGGATGCAACGCAGGCAGAAGAATATACATTTCTGTGTTTCTGATCCACTGCGGTGCTGTGCCCTGTCAGCACCGCATGAGGAGCGTAGCTAGGTAGTGTTAAGTAAATTCCACTGGTTATTTACAACTCCAATGTTCAATCTTGTTTTGCAGATCTGATTTTCAATGTACTTTAAATAAACAGGTCTTATATAAAGAGGCATCACCCACAACAAATACTCATGCCTGTGACTTGTTTCCTACTATCCATTCACTGCTCTGGACTTCTGTGGAGAAATGTTGGGTATTTACCCGTGTCACATCTGCATACTCAAGTTTCCAAGGCTTTCATTAACTTGCAAATATTTATTGTGGGTAGCCTTTATCTGAAGAATTTTTTAAATGTCAGTGGCCACAAAAGAAATGCTTAGTCCATTTTACAACCTAATTTATCTCTCCGCTGCACTGTTCCAGCTTGAATAAACCCAAGGTACACAGGGCTAACAGGCCAGGACAGTTTTAACAGTTTATGTTGTGAAGAAAAGTGGAATGCAAATCCTGAGGAAGCCTATGAAAGATTCCTTCTGTTCTAGTTTAATGATCACTAAACTTTCAGAGACCTGGAAAAGATACTCCTCCTTTTCTTGTTTAATGATCATTAAACTTGCAGAGACCTGGAAATAGATTTTACTGCCGGTTTTGAGGGCTTTCTCTTACCATCACTTCATTTAAAACATATCTAAAATACACAATTCTTGTGATCAAATGTCAGTGGACCTGTGTGTGGAGATCCTAGACTCAACGCTTTTATCTAAGGCACACAACTGCAGCCTGAGAGGCCACAAGTGTTTTGCAAGGATATAGTTTGTTTGCCTACTGTCTACCACAAGCTTTCTAGACTGTAGGTGCAAATATGTTCCAAGCAAAAACTGAATGGCAGTTGCATCAAAGCTATTTAAAACTCCCCAAAATTTATGCAAACCCTGAGGATAAGCCAGGAGTCCCAGCGACGGTCTGGGATGTGCAGGAGGTTGGCAATCCCAGGCAGCAACCAGGCTGCAGCATCTGTCCCACCACCCCCATGCTCTCTGACCTGTAGCCCAGCACGGGACATATGTGAGGGTGTCAAAATTTGTGATTACATGAGACCTGGTCACCAGGCACCACTGGATGCTCACATTAATTTTTGAGCCTGTCGACATAGGGGTTAATGTGTTGGCTGCACTCGGTGACCGAGTTGCTGCATTTATGCCCTAAACTGATTTTTTTCCCTTTTTTTGTTTTATTTTTTTTATTTTTGTGTGGTTAAATCACATCTGTGGGATCGGAAGTCTGGCTTTAGCTTTTGACACGAGTGGACTTTTTTGCCCAGCAGCAGAGACAGGCTGGGCACCAAGTGGGAGGGATGAAGGTTAGGGCGCTTTGCACAGCCCTGTAGGATGGGTAGGGAGTGCAAAGGGACCACACACATCTGCCCTCGCGAGGCCTGGCCGTCCGAGAGTGGCTTGGCACATGCAAGGGCAGCTGGGCATCAGCAGCAACAAGCCTGACCTGTGGAGCTGCACGGCAAGCAAAAAGGCACCTCTGTCACAGCTTCAGGACTCTTGAATCCAGTCACATATGGGCCTGAGCCTGCCAGTAATGACATATGGTGGTGATACAGGTGATGTGAAAAGGCTGATGCCATGGTGAAAAAATGGGAACAGAAAAAAAGCTGGTCATAACTTCTGTCTTCTTCCCAGCGTTCTTCATCTATTGAAAATACCTCATCAGAACCTTGCATCCCCAGAAATGCACAACTTAATCTGCTTATAAATTACAAAATCAGTTGGTTTTCAGAGCAAGCCCTATCCAGAAATACATCAGGACCATAAAACACGTGGCCAGCTCACAGCGACCATGTGAATGCAGTAAGGAAGTTAAGTATGGTATGTCCACTTCAGTTTTGATCCACAAAATGACATTTTAAACCAAAATGAAACTGCTTGGAAAATCAGATTCATAGGTTAATTTAAAAGACTCTTAATTCATATTAGCAGCAAAGCAAAGCATTAGGATAAGCCAAAATATTATAGAATAAGCAGATACTTTTCATTATTCCAAATCCTCCTCCAGAAGTCTAAAATTCATCACTTATAAGTCAAATATTCCTCCCAGCTCTCTTTAAGAAGGTCACTGATAAATTGCTCAGAGAGGTTGCCAGTGAGGATCTCTTGTATAATGTAAAGTATAAATGAGACCACAGCATTTTTATCCTGAGAGGAATCATGGTTGTACTGCTAAGGAGCCACCCGGTCACTGCGAGAAAACTGCCAGGCTCCGATCTCTGGCTCTAGCTTCTCTTGGAGAAGTCTTTCCAGCCTTTGTGTCTTAGTGTCAGCAATTTTAACATGGGACCATATCGACTGGCCGAGGATGGACAGCAGGCTCGGGGTGTGACTGTACGGAGTTTAGGTATTGACTGCAGTGCTACCAAGCTCACTTTACACTAATGATAGAAAGGGGTCTTAGCAAAACAAGGGGCCTGCTTCACCAGCTTTTAAGTGGTCACAGCACTTGGTAAGGTGGATCATAAAGCTCCACCAGAGATGCTTTGTTCCAGTCAGGGACTTCTGTACAAGCTCATTTTATAAGGTCTTAAAGATTTCCAGTGCCAGAAACTTCTCTATTGTTCTTCAAGATGATGTGAGGGTGCTTCTTAAATTATTTTATCTGTATCAAATATGTTGGACTTTGCTCCACCACATGAGATCCGAGTCGCAGCAGAGGTATCTACCTGTCAAGGCACATCAGCTATGAAGAAGTCTCCTATTACCTGTCTCTTCAATAAGCTGATCAGATTAACCTCTGTAAGTCTCAGTGAGCTCCCTGCTCAGCCCTGCACATAGTGGTAACCCCTCAAGAAGTGCTCCCCAGAGAGCAGCATCTCCAGCAGATGCAGATTCTCCCATTTCTTGTATGACACGATGCAGAATGGCCTGAAAGATGCCACACTTACAGAACTGAACAGACTCTTGGAGAGCTGCCATAGAGGGAAGGGGATGAACCTGTGAAATTGGTGTCTTAAAATATGCTGCTAGGTCATCATATGTTGACTTTAACAGGTTTAAAGATTTCTGATGGGTGTTTACAGGGTCAGAAAAAAATCCTTGTGTGTACCTGTAAAGCTCTGCTTATCTTTGCATTTCTTCTGTTTTCTCAAAGTTCATTTGAACCCCTTCAGGATGCCTCAGCCCTGCACAGGGGATCTTGGTATCTCCGGTGGAGCCCCATTGCTCAGCTTCACTTACCCATGTAGGAACTTCTGCCAGTCAATGTGCCAGTCCTGGATTGCTTTTTCTATGGCAGATCCTTCTACGATACAAATACGTGGTGCCCGTGCATCCCTGCAGCACCTGGTCTGTTGGCAGGGCAGTATCTGGCAGAGTACTGCCTACAAACATCCATGCCCGCTGCTTTTCACCTAAAGACATGTCAGAAGACCCAGAGTGGGCTGGTGTGCTCCAGTGTATGCCCACCATGACCTGTGGTGAGCAGCAGCTTAGTAACTTAGATATCCTCCACCTCTTGCTCTCAGGCAGGGTTGGGTTCATGGCGTTGTTTCTGCTGCTTTGTGGTCACAACACGGCTTTATCAGCTGTTGCAGAGGACTTGGGGCACTGCTCCTGGCAACACTATCTGGCCACTTTCTTGGCCTTCCCCTTGCTCCTCCTTCCAATAAGATAAGAGGAAAGGAGTTATCTTCATTAGATGTACACACAGACTTAATTCCTCACCACAGAGCTGGAGATCCTGGGTTTCCAGGCGTGGAATCCACTCACATGCTGCTCCAAGTGCAGCTGCACAGGCAGCCCTGACCTGCAGCTGCAAGCAGGCGCAGCTCTGCAAGTGGTTCTGCTCGTCCACTAAGCTGTGCCCCTTGCTGAATGGCCAGCCACAGCCTCAGGGGATGGGTGAGGGAGCAATGGCCATCCAACCTGGCGTCTCCCAACAGACTTTGCTGAAGGAGAACATACTGCAGAGGTACCACTGCTACCACGATCAAGTGTGAGATCACTGCAGCTCTGGTTTGCAGGAGGAGGTGGAAATCCAGCTCAGCCTGTAGCTGCCTCTGCCTTTGCCCTGCTACGGCTGCACATCTGCTGCTCTCCGGCAGCTGAACACCCATGTCCCACCTCCCAGTGACCCAGGGAGCAGGCAGGGGAGTATTTGTTTGGTGGGGCTCGAGTGGTTGCGTCCACCCACCGGCAGCCTGGCTCAAAATCAAAGGATGTTTGTCAAATCTTCTAGGAGCCTTGAATAGAAGAAGATATAGAAATGCAAAGTATGATATTCTTTTTTTTTTCTTCTTTCTTTGGCAAATGGCCTAGAAAAGTAACACAAAGAGACAGAAATGCCAGAAAGTAAACCACCTACTGTTGTCTCCTGGAGATAAACGAGAACATTGTTCCAAGCAGTAGAATGCTGCTGTCATTTGTCCTGGCAGTGAAAAGAGCATCACCCAGTCCTGGGGAGGGGGCTGAAGGAGGGAGAAAGATAAACAAGCAGTTCAGATGAACCTCTGGAAGAAAAGTCAAGGTAGTGCCTTTAAATGTGTTTGATGTGGATCAAAATAACACACAATGTCACGTATTTAGAAAAATCATTGCTGTGAGAAGTTAACGCAGCTTCAGAGACGCTTGCGATGTTCAGCGGGTTACAATAGTTTGTTGTGGATTATTACAACTCCCACTCCTGAGGAAAGATCTTCTGGGCATGAGTCATGGGGACCCTGCCCGGCTGTGATATTCTGTTCCATGGAACCCTATTGTCTATTATGTTTCTTTCCCCACACACCAAAAAATGCAGACTTTTGAGTATATGATTCCTGAATCAGACACATGCAGCAAAGACTGAAGCACAGGGGCTGCAGTTTGCTCCCGCACTTTTGCCATTTTAATTCTTTTGAGCATAATAACATCTTTCAAGCAAGACGATTTTGTTAGATTTAGTATTAGTTTGTGTTTACCAGGCCAAGCCCCGTCGCTAATGAAATTAACATCAGGCTCAGAAAGATTTGACACTTCACATGGGTAATAGTGAGGTTACAATATTTGGTTTCTCCCTTTTTCAATGATTATTGGCCAACAGCACGCAATCTTGGGGCGATAAGCGCAAAATGTGCCTGCGGGCTTGGCATAGCAGCTTAAACAGATCCTGCAGTGACTCCTCAAGTGACTCCTGCCCTGCTCTGTTCCCATGCTGCTGCTAATGTCCCTCTGAGCTCCAAACCAGAGCTGATTCATCACCTGTATCTTTGCTGCTCCACCCTTGTGCTTCAGCTGAGCTGACTCGGGCAGATATTTTCTGCTGCTGACACCATTAGAGCAGCAGTAACCTCTGGCAGGCAGGTGGAAGACAACTCCGTCTCCAACTGCTGCCGCTGTTTGCTTCACTGCCCATGAGCTGAAGCCCTGAGGAGCTGAAGCCCCATTTGCAGACGGAGCATGCTGTGGAAAGTCAGCAATTCACCTTTCTCATATTCTTTAGGGATAAACAATGAAAGCAACAACAGATTCAATATATCAATGTGCTAAGGGAGCTGGATTTTGTAAATCATGTATGAAATAACTCACCAGCCAGTACCAGGCACTATTGATGGCATCTTTACTCACCACAGTCAGCTGAGTTGAATTCCCTTAACGGCTACTTCCCAGCCACAATCACCGTATTATTTCTTCACGTTTTCACACACTTCACTCACGGAGAGAATGTTACCCAGCTGCCTTCACGCTGCTGGGTAGAGGATGCTCCCAGGTGGCAGAGGAGTGCTGTATCTCATTCCTGCCCTCCGTTACAGTGACACACATAACGAAACTGTTGATGAATTGTATTCTTCCTGCAGGCTACCGGGTCTGTGAAGGATCAAAGTAAAAGTACATTTTCATAACTCCAGGTGCTTAAGGAAAGTAATAAATAACGGCAATGCTGTGGTTGTCTATAGACTCTGTGTCCAGAGACAAAGCATTTCACAGACACAGGTATGAAATGCTATTCATACTTTATACAAAGGGGAACTTAAAACCCAGCCAATAAATATTATTTTTCCTTCTGTGTGCTCAGTGTATTGGAACAAAAGCTATTTCAATAATATTACATTTGGCATAGCTCTGCACCATGAACTCCCACGTGCAGCTCCAAAACTGTTTGCTACCATGGGCAGCAAGGGCATATCAGTGAAGACTGCTGTGGGTGAAATTTCTGGGCTTGGGACTATGACTGGAGACACATCGATGCTCTTGTACGCTGGTACAACCATGCCCTAGTAAAATTACTTACTGGGTGAGTAAAGCATCCAACCTTTGGAAGCCCCTGTGTAGGCTGAAACTCTGGAACAGGACTGGGCTCGTCAGGCTGTGACCTACAGCAGCACTCTGGCTTTGCTTCCCACTACTCATTGGCCTAAATACCTGCTTGTGAAGCAAGGTGACGGGGAACATCAGTCCCCGAGATGCGTGTGCAGCCTTTGGGGCTTGGGTAGGTTGGGTCAGGGCGTTCTGAAAGGGCACCATGTGCAGAGCGACCTGGTGACCCACTGACCGATGCAGGAAGCTGGAGGCTGCAAAGAAACTGGAGGGGATGACTTTGTTCTTTGTTTGAAATACTGTTTTTCCCACTGTGATTAAACTGCACTGCAGCTCATTAACTATTCAGGTGTTGTCCGCATCTTTAGAGAAGGAAACGCAAGATGACAGACTATTTAACAAGTTCATTTTGAGCACAAAATGTGTTTAAGGCAGGAAAAAATATTACTTCATGCAAAACTTGGGTCGGTGTAATTGCAGGTCTGACTGCTTCGAAGATGAAAAGCCTCTTTCTTAATTCAAGGCAAATGTAGCAGAAATAATGTTTAGAAAAGAGGTGCAGGTAGGCACACCAGGGAGTACAATTTTAATATCCTGAGTACAAGATTTTTACGTCTTTGTCTGACCCCACATTAACACACTTGGTTATGTTTCATCTGCCACATTCATCTTTGTCGGTTTCTTTTCCCCCCGTAATTTGTTTGCCCATGTTTGCTCGTGTTTACCTTTGGAGCTGATGCTTCTGACCTGGTTCATGCCTCTTTGGAGGCCCAGCACTGACCCTGCAAACATCGTGGGAGAAGGTCTGGTCTGGCTTAGTCCTCCATAGGCAAAACCACTCCTGGTTCCTCTAGAGTCTGCCAGTGAAAGGGCATCTTTGTCACCGGGAAGACATGCTGTATCGTCCAATCTCTGGACACCTGCCGTTAAAAATATGCAATGAGACGGGGAGTTCATTAACCAAGAAGGCAGCAGGTAATTGCCAACAAGCTCTGAATTTCAGGGCAGATCCACACCCAATGCTCCAACTGTGTCACACTGGAGAGTCAGAGAGCTCCCAGTTCTGTGTTCTGTCCTGGCTACATCCCGCTCCTACTCCAGGGCGAAGCATCACTGGTAGTGGACTACCACCAGGCTGGGCCAATTTCCTGCAGAAGCAAGGAGCCCTCCCATGAGGGGCTCTCACCAACTCTGGCTCTTGGACCTGGCCTGCCATTTGAATATGGACTTGAGCACTGTGGCAGGTTGTAAAGCCTTTCCTCTGCACTCTGGATGGCAGAGTGCATTCCAACGCAGAAATCTGTTCAAAAAGAAGTGTATCCAAAAGGTCCTAAGATGGGATAATAATAATAATAATAATAACAATAATAATAACAATAAAGAACTTATGAGGAGGTAATAACTGGAAGAGATGTGGCCTGAAGCTCCTGGATATCCTGGAGCCCTTAAGTCTGTGCTTTTCCCATCAAAGCTTTCAAGTCTCGATGGGAAAGCTGGCCATGGGAGCTGGCCACCACTGAACCATGGAGTGGGTGGGAGAACTCTTGTGGGACAGCTGCCAGAACGGGTGGGCTTCAGGAGGGGAGTGGGGAGGAAAGGCACAGCTCAGCCAGAAATTCAGATAATCTCAACCATCTATCACCCTCTCATCTTCGCTTGTTGGCCCCAAAATGCCACTGTTAAGGCGTGGTTGAACCAAGAGCTGCTGCTCAGGCTGGGTTTTGGCAGCCTGCACTGTTTCTCCATCCTCTACACCCATCTACCTTCTCGGGCTGTGGTCGCTCTCCTGCTGAGCTCTGCAGAGGGGCCCTGAGCACCCCACAAACTCCAGGAGAAACTCCTTGAAAAGTTGAAAACTTACTGATCAGCTGTCACATTCCTTGTTGGAGACACTGGATTTCATGCTATTTACGAAGTCTCACATAACTCCTGATTCAATGTTTTGTAAATTTAGCTCTCTCCAGCTTCAGCTGATGTGTGGATACAGACCCTCTTGGATGCTATTTATTCCACAAGTGAGAAACGACTTGATAATTTATGGGTTGTAAACCCAAAGTTGTACAGGTTTTTACCTCAGGGAGAGAATAAATACGTGTCTCGTTTCAACACATTTTAGACAATGTGCTCCTTTTTAATGGCTTCCTTTGATTTTACTCTGAAATATGCAGACATTTCCTCTTAGGATTCTCATATGGGAGCTTCATGCTGTGTTGTCAGGTTGCATATTTTCCCCCTGAATTTCTTAGAGAAGATCTCGCTTATCTGAATTACAAAGATGTTAATGTTGTGTTGTCACTGTGTATAAGGAGTTTAGGCAAAGATTTTATTTTGATTAAGAAATGAAAGAGTTGGAGAATGATTATTGCATTGGCAATGTGAAACTTACGGATGTTTAAAATGACTCAGAACATATTTACTTATTTATAGATGTCGAAATTAGAGTATGCTTTTACCTGCAAGTAAAAGAACTTGCACATAGAACTGTGAAGTGCAGCTGAGTCTATCTGCATGCTACTTGTACCCTGAGAGGAGAATATAACTGTAATGGGTATACATTGGAGTATTGGGTGAGGAATTTTTAGGCAATGGCATTTGACATTACAGTTCAAGGATGGAAAAGATTTATTGATCTGTGAGTTAAATAGTGACCCTGGTTTCACCTCTTGTTAGTGCTTTGTAGGTCGCATTTAAAAAATGTACCATGATGAATCCTTAGGCTCAGATAAATGTAAAGCCTTCCCTCGATAGATCACAGAGGAGCAAAAGCCTGAAGGTGCTTAGCTCCACAACGTCTCTAACTTAAAGGGTATTTTCACCAGATTTGGGTCAGTTTTGTAGGATTCCTTCATCTTTGCTTTCCTGATAACATCAATTCATTTTGATCTGTAACAACCTCCCAGACCAGTATTTGTAAACAGCGACTGAAGTAATAAGACAACATCATCTCAACATACAGGATGTCAAACTGGACAGGAAGTCACTGGGCTCAGCTTTGCATCACTAAGGTAATTATTAAACCCGGGGTAAACAGGACTTTGATCCCATGTGTATTTTTAAATGATTGCCAATGGACACTTTTACAAAATGTAATTTTGAAAAGCCATTCTCCATAGGAATTTATTGTGTCAACATATAAGGTGTCCAGTGCAAGGTTTAGCAAAGTAAACTAGCCTGCAGAAAAGGTCCAGGCATGGGGTGCTGCGGGCCACCGCCTGATTCCCAGCCAAGAGGAGTGTGAAACGTTCACCTCCCAAAGGAGAAAGGAATTCACTCACATCAGTGCTACTGGCTAGTGAGAAAAGGTGACCATGGCAAGGGGAAAAGTGGATGTGCGAAAGGATACAACTGTGTATTTTAAGAATGCAACAGGACCCCTCTCTTTAAAAATATTGTTTCCATCTCTCCCTCTGCTCATGGGAAGACTGTCTAAGCATCTTCCCTCTGTGGTATCCTCCAAGATCAGCTTCATATTGGCCAAACACAGTCCACCTTCCTTTGACACATCCCCTCCTGCGTGAGAAAGGTGCTGAAGTGCCCAGTAAAAGAGGTGGGCACCTGCAGGATGGGCACTAGCACTTCTCTTAGGTATTGACCCCCAAAACACCATTCATGACTGGAGTTAGGTGCTGGAGGTTTCCCTTTATACATATGTGAAGGTAGGGAATTTTGGGAAAAATAAGCCAAGTTAGAGAAGAAAGGAAATACAGGAGGAGTGACTCTGGGTGAATTCAGGTGAACGTTTGTGGTAACCATCTTACTTACCAGGGCAAGACTGTGCCTATGAAGTGCTTACCTGTGCCATGGACTATGGGCACTTTAGAGTCCTGTAGCTGGCCAAGAAATACCATGAGGGTGATGTATCTTGCTGTATCTTGGCAGTCAGAAGCAGATCCTTTAGGTTGCTAATAAAGGACTGAAGCAAGTGGGTATGTGCAAGTCTAAGGTATGGATGGGCAGAGTAGTGAGAAGCAGCATCAACACTTTCCCTCTCAGTCTGCTTTGCTATACTGGATTAATGTTGATGTTTGAAGCCTGTAAGGCAAATGGCCAGTCTAAGCACAGCTGCAATCCCAGCACATGAAGTCTGAAGATGGATAACCCAATTCATTCATTTACAGTTCTACTTAATTAAAGAAATTCTTCCTATGATTTCATTATAGAAATAATTTCCAATAATGTGCTGGAATAAAATTATGTTTCCCCCACTAATAAAATTTTGTGAAAGTATGTAATTATACAGCTCCTGTATTTGAATTGTAAGATGTACTGTGCAGTGGTGTGTCTTACGACTATGTAAATTTAAAGCCCTAAATATTTCATACTAGCTGTAAAATAGCATAGTGTAATCAAAAAGTATGCCATAGCTGGAAAGGATGGGCTAGGTGTGAAGATGATGAAAACTCATCTGCTTGCTCGGCACTGTCAGTCGGGTGTTACTTGTCTACCTTTCTTGAGATCTCACAGGTAATTTATGGCAGAATTTGCTGCTATTCTTTGCTACTCGACCCTGTAGGTGCAGTCATTAATGTATCTACAAACCATTCCACTCTTCTGCACATGGAGGGTCACTCAGAGGAGAATGTCATGGCCAAGGATTCTCCAGGAGACAACCCTGAGATCTGGAAGGGGATCCCCTGAATCAACGCTGAAGTACAACTGGCGGCCTGAAATAATAACCGAGTCACTGTGAAGTAAATGTCCTTTTCTTATTTATAGTGATAAAAAAAAAAAATCTACAGATGGGCAGATATCTACAGAGAAAATCTGCAAAGAAATAGGAGGTGAAACCTCAGCATGCCAGCTAGGCTGCTTCCTAATAGCTCCTCTGTATCACCTCTAGCAAATGGGTATCTACAGCGGTGCCGTTTATTGTTGATGACTGATAATAGGATTACTGCTCCCACATCCGAGAAGCATGGCATCTCAAATTGCATCGTTTTATGCTGAAGGAAAGATGTTATTATCACATCCTGACTTCACATACCATTCAACCAGTTATCTGTGCAGGACTCAGAGTAGAGCTCTGAGATGTTATAGGATATTATCATGTTATATGAAATTCAGGCTGCTGCAGCTATAAATCAAGAAAGCACCTTGTAAGGTGGCTGGTTCTCCTTGGAACAGCATCTCTGAGCAGAGGTTCTGTTTTCTGAAAGATTAGAGTGTGATTTAAAAAAAAATGTTGCCAATGAATTTAAAGCTCCTGAAAAGGGCAGGTTTAATAACGTTGGTGTTCTCTGTTTAGCACTGTCATAGGTATAGTTATAGCATTGTCCAAAACTCCTTAAGAAGGTATCTCAAGCCTGACTACAGAGTCCCTCTTTTGCGAGACTAGGAGGATAATTAATCTTAAAGTGTTTGTTAAACAGCATTTCCATCTGTAGACACTGGCTAGAAGAATGCGAGTGTGTCTCTGGCCAAACGCGAGGAACATCTGTCTACTGGGAAACAGGAGGGGCTGCAGATAGTTAGGGTGCAGTTTTGGGAGCAGCTGAGCTGATTCTAATGGCTTGTGGTTGCTAAAGCACACCCTTGCCTTTCCCTCCTTGCCCATCCAGAAGACATGACAAAAAGATCTGCAGTTTTTCAGCCGAGGTAGTTTTTGTCTCGCAGTGGGGTGACACCAGCTCCAGAACCGGCACAAAGCAAATAGTGGAAGCACGTGGCACAGGGCAGCTGGTGGGAGAGAGGACCAGACCCACTGGCAAGGAGAGAAAACTCACTGAGTCTTGTGGGACTGAGCCCTTTATGGTGGAGAATGGTGGAGAACTGGAGACACTTAGTTGGGGCTTTGGTCTTCAACCTTGCACAGCCCATGAGGATCAGGAGTGCTAAGTCTGTGGGTGCCCAAAAGAGATGGTGTTGCCCCAGACACTGCATTCATTAGCACAGCTCTCATATGAACCCTTCTCTCGCATTCCTTCACCAGAAGGAGTGAAACCGGCATTTGTTTGGCACAAAGGTTGGTTTACCCTTCATGGAGAAACTACAGCTGGAAGATAAACACGACCTTCAAAAACTGTACAACTGTGAAAAGCACTGCTAAATGTAAAAGTTGGAGCAAGGGAAATCAAGTACCAAGGGTGAAAAGCAGAAAACTTTGCTCAGCTCTGCGCAGCCAGTCCCAACTTTCCAGTCTGCCTCAGTTAGAGCCTCAGATAGAGCCATCTCTGCTGGGCTGCTGACTACGAACATTTGAGCAAATACCTTGTCTCCTTTTGCTGACAGGAGGCCGTATTATTCATAGGCCAACAGAACCAGGGCATGCAAAGGAGATTGGGGTTGAACATTAGGATATATTTGAACATCAAGATAAATTTATACAAAGTTATCCCTAATTGAGCTGTGAGAAGGCCAATTCCGTTTCCAAGGATCAAGATGCAGAGGTGGGCTGTCCTGTCATTAACCTCAGGTGTATCTAAAGTCCCTTTCAGAACCCACTGGAGTCAGAAAAAATCTTTGCATCTGCCCCTCACATGCTGTTAATCCTCAGAATTTTAAAAGCTTATAATGAGAAATCAAAGCTAAAACTCCAGCAACAATGAACTAATCCTCCCAATGGCCAAATACTCTTAGTAGCTGACCCTGGGAGGTTAGGCTGAAGCAGCAGGTTTTACTTCAGACTCTTCACTTGTGCTGTTGATTCATTTCTTCACAAAGAAATATGTTAAGTTAATTGAAGAGACCAACTTTTGCACACCCCCAGGATTTCTACTTCACCTGTCTTTTCAAAAATAGTCCTGGGAGGGGAAATGCCAGGTTATAAGCTTGCAGCAGACTTAAAAACTCACATGTGCTTCTTCTTGGGACTGCCAGCAAACAAAGGGAAAGGGAGTTACTGGATGTGCTGGGCCTTGTAAGTTAAAACCCAACTTCGTTCGCAAAGCCAAGCCATGATGATGATGATGAGTACATGAGAAGAAGCAACCTGCAGACTGATGCAGTTTATCATTTAGGATTCACTCCATACACATCAGGGGGAAGGAAAAAAGTTCTACAGCATCTAAACGTAAGGCTGGCACTTCATCATCTTTTGGAAAAGTACAGAGAGCTCCAAGTGTGTACATAAAAGTAATCGTTTAATAACAAAGTTCTGTTGGTTAGAAGCTAAGGCTTTAAAATGTCCCCTGACTATAAAGGCTTGTAATATTTCAGTAGGTTATTGCCTCTGAGAGGTGTTGCTGCTTCATTATACATTTCCTGATTGTTCAAAAGCCTACAATGCTGAAGATGTGCTTTCTTCTGCCTGAAATAATGCCTAAGACTAGAGTGAGGGGGTGAATGTATGGCATACGCTGCTCATGAATAAAAGATGTTTGCAGCTAAGCAATCTAGAGTGTTCCTCTCTTCGGGGATTAATGCTATTCATCAGAAATTTTTAAAGAATAATTTTTAAACTTTTTTTAAAAAAAGAAAAAAGAAAAAAAGAGGAGGGATCCAATTGCTTGAGTAATGGTGAGGCTGCTTTAGTGAAGGGGATGGCAGGGAGAGAACCAGGGAGAACATTGAGCCTGTCATGGGAAACATCCCTGTGCCATCCCTCACTCCAGTCAGAGGTGACCTCTCCATGGCAAAACACCATGAGCCCCCATGCATCTTGCTGGCAGACGTGAAGCTGTGGACAGGCACAGGGTAACTCACTCCGTGCAGAAGCTATGTGGATGGCCTCTCCTAAGCAGGAGGCTCACAGTGTTGCTCTGACACTTAAGAGGAGGGGCGCTCATGGCCAAACACAGCAGCAGTTTAACTTTCCCTCTCACCTTGGGTGCCCAGTACTTGCTCAACCTCCTGACTACCCTGGACTGTCTGAATGGGTGACTCTTCAAGCTGAAGGATGAGACCCCTCACCCGCACCTTCAGGGATGGCATCAAGAAAGTCCTGGGGACACGCTCCAGTCTCCTTAGAGGCTGCCTGAGATGCGATATGCCCAGGCACTGACTTCCCAACAAACAGGCAGCCAGGCGTCACGAGAACTGTCTTACAGGATTTATCAGGGAAGGGTTCATGCAGAATCGGAAGTAGCACAAGTGTGAAACTGCGCTGCTGAAGTGTAACTCCCAGACTGGCACCCACGCCGTGCTTCTGCACATGCATCTGAAATACCAGCGACAGTCAGTGAAGAAGACACCAAGAGAAGGGGAACGTGCTGCATATGCTGCCACAGGCAGCTCCTGGCAGCGCAGCCATTGCATGTTTCTCTACAACACAGTCACGCTGGAGATGCTAAAACCTCTGGCCACATTGCTCACTTTGGGCACAGAGCTCCTGGAGGATGCCTGAAGGTTGCTCGTGGAGAGCAGCCTTGCAGCTCCAGCCCAGGAACACACGCATCAAGTTCCTCTAGCTTCCTCACAACAGCAAGGATCTTTTCAGCTTGCAAATGTTTCCAATTTCATGTTGAGCTGCTGTCGGCGCTTCCATGTTTGGTTGAGGGAGAAGGTACAAAGAGGTCTCTTTTTTTTTGGTAGCACAGAAGCTTATACTCATGTGCTCTGGCCAAGGCCCTGACGAAGACTGTAAGTGACATATGTCCCTCTGACCCTCTGCTTGTCCCAAGCCTTGGTGGCACAACCAGATACAACCAGTTAAGTGTTCCTCCTTCATGGAGAATATCTGTATGTAACTCATCAGGAACTGCTCTGTTCCTGCAGAACATGTGCCCATGACAGTTTTATCCTCCAGATATCACCTCTTCACCTTGCAGTCCCCAAAACATGTATTCTTCTTTTCGACTCTTGAAAATATTTCTTGTTTTTCTTTTAATTTGGCAGTGAATGATCAAATCTGTTTTGTGAAGTGTCACAAAGAACCATAGCCCTGAAAACAGGAGGAGGAATGAAGAATACTCCTGCTGCTCTAACACTGTGGCTCTGCCTGCAGGGTTAGCAAGCGGCGAACTGCAATTATAGTTTAAGCATCTATTCATTTTATTGCAGGAAAGGCACTGACACGTGTGCTGTATTTTTTTGCTTCTAAACAGCAGAGTAAATGTACATAAAATTGAGAGGTGATGTATAATATATGAAAAGAAGACATTTTGATCCATGCAGCAAAATGAAACGTATGCAAATTATTAGCCATTTATATGGAATAAAGTTTAACTATACACAATTTTATGTGCTCACACAGAGAATCAGTAATCCCACTAAGGAACGTTCAGTCTACCTATAACGAATGAGGGGTTTTAGAACGAGAAACCTTTTAAGGTTTGAGCCAATAAATACCTAAAATACAGAATTAAAAATAACATTGGAATACACATAGTAGCCAAGTGAAATCATCACATATGTACTTAAGGAACGAAGTGTTCAGCAAACTTCATTTTCCCTAGAAATACTTTGCTTTAAATTCTGTATTTTCTTTTGTCACATTTTTCACTTAGAAGCCTGCATGAGCTTTTGTACTGTTGCCAGGCTTATTTTTTTGTTTATATACAGGTTCTTGCCATGGAGATATGTCCCTGACATGAAGGCATCCAGTATAGGAAACGACATGCAATGCCTTATTCTTCTGGTTTAATTAATGCTCTGACAACTTGGCAATAAGGCTACAGTGAAGAAAAGGTCTCTGCAGGGAACCGCAGGTTTTGAGCAATAAAAAAAGCTGTCAAAATTTTACTATATATCTATAGTAACATATCGAACATCCAAAGATTTCTGGAAGGCATCTGTAGAAAAGAATTCAAAAGAAAAAATGTTAGCATAAAAATGATGTTTCTTAACCTAAGAAAAATAAAAGAACGACTTTCTCAGCAGCCGGAGTTGGAACTGGGTAAGCAGCCTATGCTGACTTACTCATTCCACGCAAAAAGAAATTCCAGTTTTTAATGAATGAGGACACAAATAGTAAAAATGATTAGCCTGATCCCTGTTGAGACTGGTTCTCTTCTGGGACTTAAGCTGATCTACAAGAGTAGATCCATTCCACACAGCGATCCATGTAACCATTCTGGATCCCTGTGACCAAACCCATAAGCCCAGGTCTTCTGCTCCACAGCCTACTCATCCTTCTTAGCTGAAAGCACAACAGCAGCATCTTGGCACAAGAGCAGGAAAAGGTGTCCTCTCTCTCTCCTCTGCCTAGTTCAATATTTTGGGAAGCATCAAAGATGACAACCCCAAAGGAGACTGCAGCAGCTCTAAAGGCAGCCTGCAGTCACAGACCTCAGATCACCAGAAACCTGTGGTGACCCATGGCTTACCAAGAGTATCAGTTGATATTCATGATCTTACAGTGCCCTATAACTACCCTTGCTTTCCCGGGAAAGGAAATTGAGAAGGAAACAGCAGACTAAACACTGTATCACCTGACTTCCTCCAATATCTCCACATCTTTTTTGGCAGTGTACAAGCAGGGACAGTGCTGTCCTTTCTGATGGATAAGCTATTATTTAGCTACTGATGGGAAACAGATGTCCATACTCACGCCCTTAATTGCCTCTGCACCAAAAATTAAAGAAGTTGTGCCATCCTAGAAAAATATAAACTAGATACATATTTATGCATCTCTCTGAAATCAGGACTTTTGCCTCCTACAGTGTGAAGGCTTCCAAGTCATAGGAAAGCTTATGGTTGTCACAGACTAGTCACTACAGAGCAGTTTGGATTTCCAGCCTAATCCCCCACTTCCCTGGTTTTAGTGAAGAGATTAATTTATTTCTGCAAATACATCCCAAATGAATCAGAGGAATCAGCTTCAGTCTTTTCAGGGGTCTGATTTTCAAAGGTGGGGGCACACAGGAGAGTTAAGGGCTACCAACAAAAGTATTTATACCTGCACAGAAGAGTAATTAGATACAGAGATACCAGCTAGTTTAGAACACTTGCTATTCACGGTTATTGCTGGCATGAGTATCTGTGACTGTAATAAGGATTATTTGTTTTCTTCATGGGAAAAAACCCTCTAGCTACACAGAATTTTGCCAAAGATCAACAGTTTCAGCTCAATTTTTCTATAGTGGGTATGTCTGCAATACTAGTTTCCATTTTGAGAATAAAGGAATTTTAGCAAAATCTGGTTAATTATACCACTGAAAACAAAGACCAATGTTTTATCTTGTGATATTGACATAAAAGATGTGATTGTTTCAGTGAAAAGTTCTGTCACTTCTGTGCTTTGGAGGAAGTATTTAAGATTAGATTGGGAGAAGCAAAAGGAAAAGTGGAATCAAGTGTAGAGCCAGGTTATTCATATAGTCAATCTAATTAAAATCAAAACTCCTAGACCAGTATGCTTTAATTTCTAATGTGGACGGTGAACAATGGAGGTATTGCTGAGGACAAAACTTTGCAGAAAGTAACTATTTGCACAAGCAGCATAATTACTTTTTCTGTAATCAACAACAACGACCAAAAAACCCCACCCTTGAAATTATGAGATTTTGTTTAAAGGCTTCTAAGCCGTTAGAAAACAACATGCTCAGGATACATAAACACGTCTCTAACGATAGCTTCAGATATGTTCTATCTTGCTTGAAGAAAACAGTAGCACACGCCCCAGTTAACTAAGTCAAGTGAAAAAGCCCATGTTGACAGGAGAGGAAGCTGCCCGCCCCAGGAGCCACGAGTCACAGGTTTGTTTACATCGGCAGAGAAACTATGTACTTGTCTTTAGTTGTTTTTCTCATTTTCCCTGAAATTCCCAAATCTCAACATGATGCTGCTCTCAGAAGTTTGAGCAGGACTCCCAGCTATCTGTTGTTTCTAATGAACTGCATCCTTAAGAAATAATAAAAAATGACATAGAAAACGTAACTGTGAGAAAATGGGATGGGTATTCAGCCATGCCACTGGAATTCAGGAACTGCTCCAACTTCATGTGAGGAACACCATTTGCTCCCTTTGCAGGTACTTCCTTTATTCACATCACGTCTGTCTTTTTCAGGGTTGTTGCTGAAGATGCTACAGCCTGCAAGGTGAAGCAACTGCTCTCTGCTGTTGAAGTGAGCCAGCAGAGTTGCTCTGGGATGCCAATACCTGGGCTGGCGCCCCAGGCAGTGTCACGGACAGCATGGGGCACTTGCTTCCCCACACAAATCAATAGCAGGGTTGGGAACTTTCAGTGCACTGGGTGCAATGGGGTAAGAAGAAAAAGAAGGAGCTGGAAGTGTGCTGATGGAAATGAAGGAGAGAGAGTAACAGCATCATCATAAATACTGTAAAAACCTCTAACTAAAGAGAAACAATGAAAACAGCAAGAATATCATCAAGGCTTTTGCCACCAGAGAGGTAAACAACTTTTCTTTCCATCACCGTCTCTCAGGAACTTCCTTGTTCTGCCGAATTTTGTAGAAACGTGGTCCCTTATTTGGCAAGGTTGTCTTAATGACAGGTTACGTACCTTACTCTTTGCTATTCTCTTTCCAACTATTCTCTGAGTGCCAGGATTTGAGAGGTACCTGTGTGAAAGTCCTCATTACCTACACGAAGACAGAGGAAGTGCTCAGCTGCTGAACTACCAATGCACAGGCTTCAGGAAAGCCTGCGAGCAAAGTTCTATTTCCCAGCCCTACCGGTCCTGTTTTATTTCTCTGAATACAGTACATGAAATAACAAGCAGCACGTACTTCCCTGAGCAAGAATTGATTGCAGAAAGAATGTATTTGCATATTAGAAATCCTGTTCTGTAGAAAATCTGTATGTGCCAGGAAAACAGAACGTACGTGCTGAATGAATTTAGACAAAGCTGCACCTTTGCTGTGCTGCTTATGAAAAATCACATCTACTACACCAACTCTGTCATTGACACTGGATTTTCATCAGCATTCATCAAAACCAAACACATAAAAACCAAACACCAAGAACGGGACAGCTGGCCACAAGGCATTCATGATCCAACACATTTCACCAGGACTTACTTGGATAAGAACCTTTTGGTGAAGCAGAATACCTGCCCTCGAGTACCCACCCAACAGACTTCCCCCCACCCCACCCCCAGCCAAATATCCAAAAAAGTGCTGGTAGGACAGAAGACTTGTGGCAACAGGTTACTTGAACAATGCATGTATGTGCCAAGGGGCAGACAGGCAGCTCACAGCAGCTGTCCTGCTCTGCTAGCTCATGGGAGATCCCTTCCCAGGAGCTGGCTGCACTTGTAGAGCAGCTCCCTGCAAGAGCCATTTCAAACAATACACAGAACTGTATCAGCAGGCTACCAGAAAAAGGGAATTCAGAAGTCTGGTAGAGCTCTGGATACTTCAAAACATCAAAGGCGTCAGAAGAGCAAGTTCATCTCCACATCATCTAAGGAAAGTCCAGCCCCTTTCCACACTGAAGTTGAACAGCTGTACTCGAACAACAGGCAGTGAACATGTATTTTCTTTCAGTACTTAGCTGTCTGGTGGTGATAACTCCCTTGCAAGAGCTGTATGACAAATCCTTTTTAGCAACTGCAACACCATGGCAATGATTTGTAAGCAAACAAAGCACATCTGTTCAAAACCAGCGCTTGAACCAAATGAACAAGGAGTTAGGGATACTTCTGCTGCCTAGGAAAAAAGGGGTATTGGTCACTGACAGAAGAGAAGGGGCTGTAAGACAATACACTACAACACTTCAAACATCACGTCTGCTTTGTACATCATGTTCTCACTGCAGGACCTCCTTGCTTACAGATAGTCATTCACTCCCTCAGCATGGCATGGCAACTGCGCTGGCCACAGATTGCCTGACAATCTTGGTCTTACTTCAAAACCGTACTTCAAAGCTTCTTGGTATTAAAGGCCTAGATACTTGGTTACTCAAATGTATGGCTGATACACTGCTGACGTCCAATAACAAGCAGTATGATGCTCTTCCTCCTTCTGTTCTAGCACAGACACTGCCATGGAGCTATTGCTTTTCAAAGACATCCCCATGTATAGTTTTCAGGCAATCTTCATAATAAGGGTTGTACTTCTGCAGTTTCAACTCTGCTGGCACACATAAATTATTTCTGCATTGTTTTTTAAAATAGTTTTAATAAAAACACACAAAAATAAAAAAGTAAAACTGAACTTACTCCATGTTTACCTCCGAGTATTGTACAGTTTGTATGAATCTGCCTGTTCCGAGTAAAAGTCACATGGAAGCCGAGATAAATCACACAGTTTTTGCTATTAATCTTCCTTCAATATTCTCATAGAACCATTCTAGTACCTATGAACACATAAGAATTTGGAATTGTGTATCATTAGACTTGCTAATCAAGTCAACCAATGCATGTTTTCTAGCAATGATAAGGCCATTTTGTAAGCTATGCCGTTCTGTCGTTGAGAAAACTGGAGAAGTTGCTGTCACCTCAGGTAGCATTTACTCCTGGAAGGAGTAAATCTTCTGTTTCAATATTATCTGGGCTGACTAAAACACAGTTTGCCAAACTCCAGGCAATCCTGCTGTTTCTCACTCATCCCTGCTATCTCTGCCAACACAGGTACAGAGGGAATACCTAATCCTGGGATACTCAGCTGTGTACATTTCGCTTGCAGATCACAGACATGCAACATACCCTAC
>NW_010417007.1:0-45322 GCF_000710305.1 Buceros rhinoceros silvestris | reverse complement strand
CTTCACACTATTCTCCTGGTGTGGCTGGCAGTTCTAGTTATGAGGGGAGTAGGTAGCACCTGAATGGTCTTGGCAAAATTACTTGGTGGATACTGCAAAAATTGAACCAGTAGTAAAAGAGGACGTATTCTCACATGTGTGCATCATGGTGTATAGAGGCACCAGAATTTAGAAAATGATCAAATAACCAGTATACTTCTTTAACTCACACAAAACCAGACACAATAGCTACAGGGATTGTAATGGTAGAAGCAGGAGGTTCTAACAGAACCAGAGTAAAGTAAACCACTGTCAAAAAGAATATATATCCTCCTGTATTACGTGTGGATGCACCCTCGCAAGCCTTTTTAAAAAAGAAAATCTCCATGTTATATGTATCAAAATGCAGCTGTTCATGAAGTCAGAGCTATTCAAGGGTACTAATTTCTTTGCAGCTGATGACAGCTGCACTTCTTTCTCCATTACTTTTTTCTTGTCAGAAGAAGCGCCAGCTCCTATTGATGTTTGCACCAGGCACTGGAGACAGGCACTGTAAGTTTGTAATTTTTACAGTATTATAATGCTTTGTGATTCAGGAATTATCAAAAAATTCTCCGGTATTTTTTAAAGACATACTGCTGCACTGAAGTGTTGAGGGATTTCTGGTTAGTCAAGCAACCACCTTGTTCTGTGTCATTTGCAGAGTTCTTAAAACCACTTGTAGAAGGGATGAAATCCTGGCCCTGGGGAGGCTAAAAGAGGCCACCCCTCATCCATGAAAATGGGGTCTCAGTATTGCTGGGGTACCTAGTAAGAAACTCAGCAGTAATTTATAAAGTAATTGACATGGATATATAGAAATATTTCTAGTTTGTCAGAATAAACCCTACTATTCATCAGCAGCATAGTTATAGCCTGCATCAATCATCTGCACTTCAGTCACCCTGTTCATTCTTGCACTCTGCTGATTCAGCTTTAAATGTTCTATCACTGACAGGAGTCTTTCAAAAAGGTCACAAAAGTGCATTCAAAGCAAGGGCAGTGGTACTGCCTTACAGATCCCCAGTGACCACTCATTCTCCAGGCAACCACATCTCAGTCGAATTAACCACATTCCACAAAAATTTGTATCCTCATCGTTTGGATTTACAATGTAAACCATTGCCAGACTAGTATGGAAGAAATTACTCTGCAGCACCAGTTTTCTCAGGGCTTTTTTTCTAAGACCTGTATTTCCTGTCTGCTGTACTTTGTGCTCCAGAGTAGGAGTTGGGTATTTCTGGGGGTCTCATCCACTATGTGGGAGCAATGTGGTTACTGAAAAGGCGTGACAACCACGGGAGGACAATGCAAAAGGGATGTCTGGTTTAGCTGCAGCTAAACCAGAACTTACATGACTGATTTTGTTCCTCATTCAAACACTGCCAAGACATACACTGAACAGCAGTTCTAGGCTACAGCAGGTTTAGTGCTTTCCATCTGTACTGCCTGTCTAGTAGCTTTAGGCAACTATGTCTTGAACTGGATCTCTTTCTAGAAAAGTTATGGCAACAGTGAAAAGAAAAATTGCTTATCCATACTTGAGAGCTCATTTCTAAAAACCATCTGAATTTAATATTAACACAAGTAATACAGTGTATTTCATGAAGTGCTGTTGAAGTAACCATGTGTTGTTTATCCATACTGCTAAAAAATTAAGATTCTAGAATTAATTCAACCCTACAGTACTGGGCTTGGGCCAATTTGCTATTATACTAGAGCAAAAAAGACCATTATGCTTGTTTTTTCTTTTTCTGATTGAAACCTTCAAATTTGCACCTCATCTCTTGTCAACCCCCATCATAAGCAGCACTAGAAATATTCCTGAAAAGGCCAAGTATTACACCAGCAGGTAAAAATCCTATTAATTTTTTTTTCCCATGGGGAAGAGATACAAATGCTTCCTGAAAATGACTCTAACATGACCAGGGCTACCTGTAAAGCTGTATTCTATGTTCTCCTTGTATTCTCTTAATGTGTATATCTGGAACTATTTTTGCGTATTTGTGCTATTTTCATGCAAGTTGAGTGGAAGTGTGATATCACTCAAGTTGCTGCTGGTAGTAAGGCTTCCCCAAGAAGAGTTTCCTACTTCTGCTTGGTAGGTGCTAAGGTTTTCAGCCATCCTGACTACCACTTAGTGGGAGTTTCACAGTACTCCCTGCCCCACTTTGCTGAGAGCTGTGAACAAGGTTGGCTGCAGTTTTTGAAGTTTTGTGACTCAAGAGTTGTAGCACTTAACAAATTTGTATCAGTTTGCTGTTTCCTAGATCAAATTCTAATCCAGATCACATGTTACAAAAACATGAAGATTGCTCTTGCTTTACATGGACCGATTTATGTATGAACACCTCAAATCTTCTTTCTCCTCTAACTTTCAGCCCTACATAGTCACACAGGAGGTTCATAGGAGCTGAGCTCAGCCCAGCATGAGCTCCAAAAGGGGAAGACACGGTACGCCTTATGTATATTTTTGTTAGTAAAAACAAAAGCAGGGAGTAAACATTTTTAAACAGGTTATGTATTTGCATCCAAGCACTTCAGTAAGTGTGACAAATGTTGCCACCTCATGGACAGGTGCAGTGTTTGATTCAGCTCAGCGGTAGGAAGGAAAAGGGATCACGGAGATGACTCACTGCTGCCCTTTCACTCCTGAGGGGGGAAATGACAGCTTGGCCAGAAAGACGCTTTTGTTGCTTAGATTACACATGGAACTTGATCATTTGGGTCTGAATCCACTAGCCTGGCTACACACCCACAACTGGAAGGAAAAAGAGAAAGAAAAAAAACCAAAAAGCAATACACATTCAGTGTATTTGGCCATATCAGATTTCAGAACAAGGGAGGGGAAAGTGATGATTTTTTCCTCGGAAGTAAACACAATGGTCAACACGGGACATGGCATGGCCTTCTACAGTCACGGGCCAGCATTCAGGAGTAAAAGATCCAAGTAACAGGCTGTGGGACCTGGAGTTTTCAAGAGGTGATAGAAATCTTCAGATTCATGAAGACAATAATCCTGAACTGGACCAGGGGACTTTAATACACCATAAAGGTAGTGACAGTTGGGAATCCTCTACTTGCAAACTGCAGACAAATGTAATGGTAGTGTATTCTATCATGAATTTCCAACCCTAAAGCACTATGCTATAACATCATCATCATCACGGCTTGGCTTCGATTGGGAAGGGCTTTTCCCACACTCACTGCAAGCCATGAGTGCACCCTTTGGGCCTGCGCGGTGGATTTTTTAGGTGAGGCGCAGTGTGCGCAGAACCAGCCCCACCCTATAACAGTACAAAGATAATTCACTATTTCACCTCTTTTGGGGAACTCTGTCACCTGTTGAATTTCTCCCTTCCTGATGAAAAAGCAGCTGTGCTGTCCTCCTCTACAGGAGCCATTACACAGTGTGTATCTTAAAGTACGTTCATTCCAAATACCATTATAATTAGTTCTTAATACAACTGGATGAGCATAAAAAGACTACAAAATGTTTAAACGAAAACAGTTCAAGTTTGACATTGGGATAAACTTTAAGAATCAATTATTTTTTTAAAATAAAGCTTTGTAAAAATAGATTCGTCGTCAACATTTATGAATGGTCTGAAAAAAAAGACAGTATGGTGATTAAATGGGCGTTCCCTGTCATTGTGATCTCCATGTAACAGTTTGCCTACATACAACTAAAGAGAAAGAAGGATTCATACCAGCTTGATTTTAAGTATGTTTTTATGTTTATTATATTTTGCTCCTCCACTCTCCTAAAATGGTGGCCTCAGGAAAAGCTGCTTTGGCAGGCAATTGCAAAGATTCCTGTGGAGAGGAAGTGAAAAGACTGGGCATACAAACAAGGGCTGCTGCCACGTTCAAAGCACTGGGGAGAGTTCATAGAGCAAAATACAGTCCTAAGTAAATGGGTTTGAGGCAATTTCAGTGTTAAGATAACATCATTAAGAGTAGAACAGATTGTGCTCAAACCCTGCTGTTTATAATTAACACATTGCTTCCAAATACTCCAGGGTCCCTGGTAAATAGTCCTCTGCTCAGATCCACCCAGACCAATCAGAGTATTTTCATCAGGTTCCATGCTGGGCCAGCACCTGTTTGGACAAATCCAAAAGAGCCAAAATACTCTTCTTTCTGGCCAGCTAAGTAGAGAGATGAACACAGCTTGCCTTAGTCATTGTCACAGTGTCCATATGGCTGTGAAGCTTGTTTTCACAAGAAATCGTACAAGTACTTTATTATGTCGAAGTTCACGGTCCTATAAACAAAAACACAGTATATTAGAGCAATCATCTTAACACTGCTAAGACTTTAACCTGTTTGGAGACAGCACACGTGGGACATTCTGCACAATCAAAACCAAGCAATATCCCTGAAAGAAATTAAATCAAGGATGGATGATATTTTAACTCCTAGTGTAGTTTACAGCACTCGTCTTCTGGTTATTTAAACTTTGCAAGATTCTAAAAAGCACGTAAAGCAGCTTTCTAATAAAAACTGGAAGATTTTATTTTGATCATTAAGCAGTAAAAATATATCTAAATTAATAAGATTATATTTTCATGTGAAAAACACGACACACTAGTTGGTGATGCAAAGCAGCAATCTTTTATGCTATTGAATGTTTTGTTCATCTTCCAAAACATCTCTTTTAGCATGTACTACGCAACTCCTTCATCTGTACTCATTCGCAGTCTGTGTTCTTTCAGTCTTGACACTAGTTGACCCACGTTCATAGCTAAATTTGAAAAATCTAAGAACATCACTCAATGGGATAGATTTTAATGTATACTTTTGTACTTTAATGGCAGGCAGAATGAAACAGCAGTAGAATAAAACATGTAATTATTTTTTTGTCTCTAAACTCATTCTGCTATACAATCTAACACTCAGACTTCGGGGTTTACTGCTTGAATAAATAATGCAAATTACAGCATATAATGACAAGTATAAAATTAAAAAGTTTTTTTAAAAAGTATCAATGATGCAAAAATAACTGCTCACAATGCTAAGTGATATTAACTGGTTGAATGTCTTATTTATTAGGCTATGATCATTTAATATTCTCTGTTCGTGCATTATCCTGAAACCCACTTTTCAAAAAGTTTCTATAAAACATCATACTGCACAGAGAAAAAGTTCAGAAACCCCCAAGGTACGTAAGAAATACTGTGTTTGAGTCTACTTAATCCAGTGACAAAACTAAATTAACCGCCACTGTTAGAACTAAATGACATTTTTTCACTCAAGCAAAGTGCTTCAGTTTAGAAACAAAATCACATACTCTAACAACTGCTGACCTTATCAACTAAATGTAACACAATTCTCTCATCATAACTGGGTTCATTAGAGGCTATATGAAAAGATTCATTATGTTCAAACATTAACATATCCCTACTTCAGCTACAGAAAATCTATAAACTTAGGTCTGAAATTCTCAAAACAGAAATTAAAAATTTGTGAGAAAGAAATGTCTAACCTTACCCTCAGCTAAACGTGTAAATGCTACATGGTAAACCCATGGGGATACCTCTGCAGAGACTGAATATATGCAACAGAACACTAAAAAGAGACTCTGCATAGCCAATGGTTATCACACTAAAAGCCACCAGGAAGAGACACAAATTTTTCACTCTTTTCCAAAAACAGGTGGCTTTGATTTTTTTTTAAATGTAAACTTCATTTCTGCTTAAAAAAATACAGAAAATGAAATTACGATCTGACTAGCTTGAATGGGGGTAGGAAGGGGAAGGAATAAGCATCTTCTTCTGTCCCACTCTTTGCAACAAGCTAGAGTACCTAGGCTTGAGGAGGTAACAAGGCTGATGTATCTGAAGATCTTAGACTTATTTTAGGACTTCAACAGTAGCGGAAAAAAAAAAGAATCAGGAGGTGGGCTGCTAAATTGATATTTTGGACAAGGGGAAAGCCCATTTATCATGGGTTTGTGAAACCTTTTATCCTTATGGATTGTTCTCCTTAAACATTTAACAAAGAGTGTTGGCTGGAAAAGATACTTAATAAAAGAAGTGTAAAGAACAAAGCAAGGAAAAAAGAAAGGAAGAACAGGAGAAAAGTAGAACAGGCCAACTTTAAAATCTGTCAGGTAATTTAAATGGCCTTATCTAGGCAGCATGTAAGTACTTCCAAACTACTTGGAGAGGGGAAAAAAAAAAAGGAATTGCTTTCTTCCTCATAACACGTAGTAAAAGTCAGTTAGGATATATAGATTTATAACTATATAGATATATATACACACATCTGACCTAAAGGGAAGGAAGCCAAAGCACTATACCGTGCACTGAGGTTTGAAGTGATAGTGTCTCTGACAACCACTTTCTCCAGTAAGCATGAGCTGCACAGCTCAAGTTTCAGTCCTCTTTTTGGCCATCATTACCTTCCAGAACTTTAATGGAGTCAATGAAACTTCTAAGGAGAGAAACTGCAAGGAGAGGGCTGACATTTCAAGTATCTTAAGTCAAGGACCCTCACAGTCAGTACAGAGTTTAAGAACTGGTCTCCGTATTCACCGTAAGAGTTAGAGCAGAGATGAGAACCTGGGGGCTTTTGTAAACACAATGATCGATGTTTCTGAGCAGATGGTTGGCTGTACTTGGTACCAGTGGGAGGCTTTTCAAGGCATCACTCACAAGTGACTTTATTGCTGGGAATAGCAAACCGACATAGCAAAGCTGTGGAGATCCTGGCAGTGTGGTCCAGCCAGGGCTGAATCAGATGGCCTGTCTATGGCCTGTCCAAATGCAACTTGAAATTAGTGTGTCTGTGGGGTTTACTGACAAGGTTATTGGACATTTAACAGCTCAGGAGAGCAACATGTGCACTGAGGTTATGGGACAGAGTCTACACAACAGGTTCCTCTGAAGTTCCACATTACAGAGAAGAGTTTGCCTTGAGACTGTTTCTCCTCCTTTTTGTCACATGTTATTTTTGGGCTCTGTTCTGGCTGTAGATTCTTTATCCAATACCTGCTAATAAGCTGGCTGCAGCAACAGGTGTGAGGTTATGCTGTTGGCATTTTGTAAAAATGAGACGTAGGCTTGATTGTTGCCTGTATATTGTATGCATCTCTATCTGTTATTTATCATAATCTCTCCTGATGGACCTGGAACTGTTCTCAGACTCCAAAACTGAAGGCTCCGAATGAACAGAGCCATTGAGGTACCTACACTTATTCACTGAATTAGTTTGTATCAATTACAGATCACTCAAGATAGACTTGTGGAAGAATTCTTAAAACCTATGTAGTTTTTTTTATACTGTATGTACAACGAACACTGTTAAGAACTAAGTAGAGTTTCAGATTAAAATTCCATGTGCTTTTTGGTAACAGAATGGACTGACATTCTGGAGCAGTATTTTCACATTAAGTCCCTGACCTTTATTAAGCACAAAGACGGTATGTTACTCTAACACATACTGTCACTATAATATACATTTTTTTCAAAACAGGATTGGACTACACTTACCTTAAGTTCAACACTTCTCATAAATAAGATAACTCCTTCACTCATTCTCAGAAAACATCTATAGATTTATATTCTGGTCTGCAGAGAGCTATAGGCTGAGCACATACTGAGTTTGAAGTATCTTTCAAGTCAGCACACACAACAATAAACAATCTCCAACAGGCTCACCGGGCAATAGCTCTGATGAAGTCCAGAGATACAATACACTTGTATCGTGGTCCATCAAGCTGGTCGTTATGGCCAACCATGGATAACAGCTGGAGAGTCACAAGAGAGGTAATCTATGAATAAAGGACATTAGTAATTTTAGTTAATGTGAATAGCAGTGGCCAATTTCTTTTTTTCAACACCTGTTTGACATCACTCCCATATTTCTCTGGAAAGCCACTCATACTTGCACACTGATTTTCACATAGCCCTGCAGCTAGCAAACCCAGAAATGTAGATACATTTTCACCATTACGTTTTCAGCACAGGCAGTAAGAGACATGGGCTAAACCCTTCATATTTCATACCATCATATTCTGTACCTTCACATTTCATATCACAGAGTTCTGATCAGAGAGAGAAAGGTGATGTGGGAAACAGGAATAACAAACATGAGCTGAACATTTTCCAAATCTCTGCTTGACAATCAGGAGAGATTATGATTCTCTTCCCTTTATATCCAAAGACCTTCTCTTGAACTTTCACCCTCAAAGCCAGACATTCCTGTGCCAGCTCATACCACATTTTGAACATTCAGACGAAATCTGAAAGTTGGAAAGGAAAGGCTGGAAGATTGTATGCTTAAAAAGGGCAGGGCCTGAGAGGAGAGAAATTTGCCTACAAACACACAGACAGTGTCTTGACAGAACCACTGAGTATGTTACCAAAATAACAATGTACCAGGATATTTTTCACTATCTTTGTTTCTCCAAATGATGACTGCAGTATCGTTGAAGGGCAGTTGTGGGATGTCACTGTTGAGTGCAGCCAGTCTGCTCTGTCTCAGTTAGGGAAAAAAAATATCGTAGTGATTCCCTACCTTCTTCCAGCTCCCAGAGGAAAGAAAGAGGTAAAAGCAGAAAACAAGAAAAATTTTCTCTGGTCTTTGCTACAGATGCCACTGACAATTCAAGGCAACAAGGTTACATTCTATGAAGAACTGGTATCTGGCCACAGCTCTGCTTTTCAACTGTGACCTACCTCTGTGTAATGATAATAGCATAATAATGCATTTCTGAAGAATAAATGTATCAGGAAAGAGAGAGTGAGTTCAAACCTTCAAGGAAGCACACTGCTATAAAAAGCAGCAGCAAGTTCTTACCAGTATCAATCAAATAAAAAAAGAATTCTAACTCAGTAATAACCCCAGCCTTTTGCTGAAAGTGAACTTGGTCTTCAAATTTGTGACAGTGCTTGCAGGAAGCAGGAATAATTATTAAAGTTTTCCCATAAGTGGACATAATATAAAAAAATGACACCTACCTGTGGAGAACAGAAAAAAAAATTATAGTCACCAAGAACGAGGCAATTTTTATAACGGCCTACGCTTAAGTTTCTTTTAGATGGCATTAGAGAACAATAGTTTGGATGTCATCACTCTGCAAAGCCTTTGGAGCTTGATTAAGGAACACTGGCCTACCCATACTCACAAAGACAAATTCCATTTAATTAATTCGGGTCTATAAATTACAGTAAAGAGTAGCACATAATTTACAATTGTTAGCATTGAAGCATGTAAAATACTGAACTCAGTATATGGTAAAAGGCTCAAAATCAAGTTCCTGAATTACTTAGAACTTATCACTGAATTGGCATCAACCCCAAACTTGTTAGGTGTTTATTTTCTTAAAATACTTCTGAGTTTGAGAGCACATTTTTCTACATTCTTCACTCACGAAGTCTTCACTCAGTCAGTGAAGAAGCATGGCAGAGTAACCTGCTGTAAGAATTGCTAGTCTACACCCTGGTGCACCATTACTGACGAATCGCTCCTGCAACACACACTTGCAGCTGGCCTCGTGTTCAGAAATCACAATGAAGGAATAGCAGGAGGCTTCTAAAAGCTCCCAGTGAGCACAGCAAAAACCTAGTTTGGAGCTGGACCCATCTCAGTTTTATGTGGGATGTAAAAGTGACCTTGCTGCTGCATTGCAAATGCTCCAGCAATACTTCAACAACAAATTGTAACCATTTTCTTTTCCAAGAAGCACCATATGCTATGTGTGTAACATAAGGTCAGCGACGTAAAATTCCTTACTAAAGGCTGACTCAATAAAACTGAAATAGCATCAGACTAGATACTAAGTTTCATTAATGTTTTGTCTCAAGACATTAAAGATGCAACGTACAATATTTCAAGACAAACGAAGTCATTGATCATCAGAGTAACAAAAACCTCTTTAGCAAACTGCAACCTTTCATTAATTTCTTTCACAAATCCTCTATTTATTTAGCTTAATGAAATGTCATCACAGGGAAGGCAGTGCTGAAACTGTGAATCCAGATTCTGAGATTACTTAAAGACAGAAGTAGAGAGAACAGCCATTTTCAAATCATGCAGGTAAGAAACAGTTCCATCTCCAAACAGGCTCAGCTGGGACAAAACCCCCATGTATCTAAGGGGAGTAAATAGGGACTAGCTTCCCTACAGCCGGCCAAATGGTAGAAGCTCAAATCCCTAACTTGTGAGTCTTCAGAGCAGAACTCAAACCCTAGGTACAGATGCCTAGCCTGGATGTGGAAAGAGGCAGAGATCTCTGAAGGACAAATCCAAAAGGGCAGCAGCCTGGAGCTCTGTTTGCACAGCTTTTCCAACAGGTTCGGGGAGAATCAAAAACACCAAGAAAGTTCTGTCACCCCAAAGCAATGATGACTTGTTTGTTTGTTTTATACAAAATAGCATGATTCCCCTGCTGATGAGTCAGCCACAGAATTGGGCAAGACACTTATTGTTTGCAATAAATTGCATTGTTAGAAGAAAAGATTCAATTGCGGTAGATGTGGAATTATTAAGTTCCCCAAATACCCTGCACTGAACCTATATGTCTAGACCCAATTAATAAAAATGACTGTCTTTGCCAAATGGTTAAGAAATCTTCCAGGACACAGAAGGTTCAATTCCCTCTGGACACAAGAGGTTTGAGTGCCTCTTCACTGCACATCTGACAGCTAACTGGGGTGGGGGTAGTGGAGGAAGGAAGAAAAAGCTTTGTATGGCAGTAAAACATTACTAGATCTAACTTTCACTCTTAACTCCTTCTGGAACTGACCTATTTTGTATAAAATTGCATTCATTCGAACAGTCTCTCTCTGTGCCTACTTAGGGTGTTTTCCTAGTAAAGCAAGATACAGTGGAACACATTTAAGACAGTGTATTTGTAGCAAATTTTTTAAAATCATCAATTCTCACGTTCTGTTAACTCTTAAGGTCCAAGCACCACTTAACTCAGCATTGAAAAAATGTTACAACTTCAAAAGTTCAGGTGCTGTAAAACTTTGGAGGCAATCTGTTCTTAAGCGAAGCTATGTCAAAAGTTTGAAACACCACTGGGGAAAATATGAACACAATGTCAAACTAATTGCACTTAGCAAAAATAAGTTTTAAAGCTTTTATTTTTTTTAATACCATGGGTACAGTGGCTTTGTTTCATGATCACAAAAGAAAAAACATCTGGCAAGAACAGACTAGAAAGAAGCCAGAAAAACTGTGTGGGTGACAAAGAATATTTCTTGAGAATCTTTTGAACAAAAGAAACTATAGACAGGAAAAAATATTCTAAAGCTATTAATAAAGTTAAAGTTAAATCTAGTAGTGATTTAATACCAGCAAAAATTAATAAATCAATTTTTCTACAGGAATAAGAAGAAAATCTGAAGAAAAGTTACATGTCTGAAACATGTGAAGGAACAAGTGTCACTAATATGTTTAAAACTAAAGTCGTGACTGAGCTTTCTTTGAAATATCTTTGTGTGCGAAACCTCTTCTGAAGGCTTGGATGAAAGGTGAGAATAATCACAAAAGCACAGCAGAGAGTTGCTGCCAGTAGGAAACGACCACTCAGATTGCTTCTGGAGATTCACTGGTCAAACATGGACACTGAAGCCTCTGGAAAAAACAAGCAACCCACACGCCTTCCTTAAAGACTGCTTTTTTCCTGTCAGCCTGGGCTAACAGATGGGCCTTACATCACTCCTCAAGCAGACACAAAGACTGGCTTTGTCAGCACACGGTTGCATGGAAGCAAGTAGGATTCCAGAAGTGAAGGCTGTCTGCTGAGAAAGGCCAGGCTCTTCCCGAGGACACCACAAGTAGCCAGAAAACATTCATGGAGGTACAAAACATGAACAGAAATAGGACCCAAGATACAGGAAAATACATGGTTAGTTTGAGTAAGCAACGATTAACTATCACAGGAAAAAGTGTGTGACACAACTCAAATCCAAAGGATAAAACTAAACAGAGAAAATGATGCTGACTACTAGGGGTGGAAAAAAAAAAGGGGAGGGAAAAAGCCATTTCCTCAGAGATGTGATTGAAATCTCACCAAGTGGTACATTTTAAACTGGAATAGAAAAATATTAATGAAAGGCACTAGCAGGAATAATTTCAAACTGGCAGAGACATACTAGATGATCTGTGAGGTATTCTTCATCTCCACAGTCTATAATCTTCAATTATCTTGCCCAAGACACGACGTTAATTTTAACTTCAGTCTGGCTTACTTTCACCTGCAGCTTTTGGACTCTGAACCTCAAACATGTCAAGAAATTAAGAACATTCCTTCTTCAGTACCATCAGATGACAATATTGTATTCTTTCAGTCATTAAAATTTATAAGCACCCTAGCACTTTGTAGCACCATCGTCACATGGCTCTGAAAGCAAACATGCAGCCTGCTGCACGTGTTATAAACCCACCGCTGCCAAGAGTTACGTCCACACACATGCTAAAACCACTGCTATGCAACAAGACAGTTTGAAAACCAGATATCATTTAGAAAACACATTTCAGTCAAAATGACTGCTGCAATAGTCTCCTGGAGTTAAATTCAATGACCCTAGTACAAATTATGTGACCGTAAGAAAACCCTGCTCAAAAACCGTTTCAATCAAAATTATAGCTAGAGTATGCTCAGTACGTCGGCCTTGTTAGAAAAGCTCACATGGAAAGGTAACGATAATACATTATGATGATATATATTTAAGACAGCAACTGATCAAAACTGTTTATATAAAAATTATTAAAAATAAATCACTTTCCTGAATGCTGAGATTTTAACAACCAAGTTTCGATTCCGAACTATGGTTTTTGTGCAAGGCTTTTAACATATGAAAAAATACCACAGAAGGGACACACCTCTAAATTGGTTATGGCCTTCCAGTGTGCAGTTAGTTAAGCGTTCATTCCTATATGCTTCAGCTAGATATTTTATTTCTCTCAGTTTAAATTAATCCAACTCTTCTAAAAATTATTTTATGAACGCAGTTAAAATGTCTGACATTAACAGAGCCACTGACAGTCACTGACAGCACCACAGTGCTTCCCAGACAGCACTCTCTGCCCCTCACTTAGGTAACACGTGCATAGGTGGCTGTATGGGATGCCAGAGTGCACAGCAAACACAGTGACCCAGACTGCTTTGTGAGTCACAGAATGCTTTGAGTTGGAGGGGACCTTGAAGATCATCTAGTTCCAACCACCCCCCTGCCATGGGCAGGGATGCCTCCCACTTGACCAAACCCCATCTCACTTGGCATTGAACACTTCTAGTTAGGTGGCATCCACAGCTTCTCCGGGCAACCTCACCAGTGCCAGTGCCTCACCACCCTCATTGTAAAGAACTTCTTCCTAATATATAATCTAATCTACCCTCTTCCAGACTGAAACTCTAACCCCTCATCTGATCACTACTCTCTATGACAAAGAGTCTCTCCCCACCTTTCCAACAGGACCCTTTTAAGTACTGGAAGGCCACAATAAGGTCCAACCCCTGGAGCCTTCTCTCCTCCAGGCTCAACAACCCCAGTTCTTTCAACTCTAACCCCTCATCTGATCACTACTCTCTATGACAAAGAGTCTCTCCCCACCTTTCCAACAGGACCCTTTTAAGTACTGGAAGGCCACAATAAGGTCCAACCCCTGGAGCCTTCTCTCCTCCAGGCTCAACAACCCCAGTTCTTTCTGCCTGTGCCTGTCTTCAGCAGGGGGCTGGAGCACTTCTGTGATCTTCATGGCCTCCTCTGGACAGGCTGTTTACGTTTAGTGTCTCTGTCCTGTATTAGTCAATTTTTTTGCATTTCTGTCACATAAATATTACTTCATTGTTGGTGTTGACTCCCCAGGACCTTGCACTGTCTTTCTTTATCTGTAGTAGTATACACCACACTTCCCAGTTCCTAAGTAATTTCTGCATATCTTATCAACAGGTTGACAACACTTTATCACAAGACTTCATCAGATTGAGTCAAACAGAATTTAACACTAATTACTAACTTGAACAAACTTTCAAGACATAAACGTGTTGACAAATTCCAGATGTGACAGCATTATGTTCACTAAATGTTTAATTACTATGGGGGGTGGTGCGTGCGGCATGCAGGGAAGAAAATCATAGAATGCTTTGTGTTGGAAGGGACCTTCACCACCCATCTAGTCCAATCTCCCCAGCAATGAGCAGGGACATCTTCAACTAGATCAGGTTGCTCAGGGCCTCGTCCAACCTGAGCTGGAAAGTTGCCAGGCATGGGGCACCTATCACCTCCCTGGGCAACCTGATCCAGTGCTTCACCACCCTGTCTGTAAACAATGTCTTCATTATATCTAATCTAAATCTACTCTCTTGTAGTTTAAAACCATTACACCTTGGCCTGATGCAACAAGCCTTGCTAAACAGACTATCCCTGTCTTTCTTATTGGTCTCCCTTATGTACTGGAAGGCTGCAGTAAGGTCTCCCCAGAGCCTTCTCTTCCCCAGGCTGAACAACCTCAATCAAATGACTACCACTGCTACCACTTACCCTTTAAAAAACCAATGTTGCTTAGGCTAAGAGACCTTTTTTATTTTATTTTTATACCTGTTAAAGAGTTTTAAAATGTTCTATCAAGATGTTAGGAATAGCTATTACTAGGAATCACTCTTAACAGCCTGGCAGGGAAGGAAACTTGTATCACGTTTTACCTAAGAATTATCATGCTATGTGCCTACTTGCAGTCTTGAGTACAATGAAGAATTTACTGGATTGAGATCAGATAGTGTCACTGAAGCCATTGTGTCATACCTCCTTATTAATGAATGAACTAAAAAAATTGCAAGAAAGAAGTTTTCCCCTTTAACACAATGACTCCCAAAGAAGACTTTTTTCAGAATATTCTTGATCTTGTTGTATTTGTTATTCTGCATCTCTGTCTTTGCCGTCTCCTCTGACTTCACTTAAGGTAAATCTACAGATTTAAACGAGAGATCCTTTTGGATTTTTCTAAGCTTCATCATATTGGTGACTCAGTCATTTATTCAGACAGCCAAAACTTCCCCCTCTTTCTTCAGTTCCTGAAAGACGATCCCTCTGTTTTTAGAAGCAATGTTTATTTACCCTCAAGTATATGACCTTGAATTTCACACTGTTAAACCCTCTCAGTTTATATCATACTCACCACCTTCAAGATAATTCTTGAATATCTTCACAGCAGAAAAGTTTACTAAGACGATGGCACACAATCTTTGATTTTACACTGCAAAACTCTTTCAGTTTCTACTATACAGATAATAAGAATCCTCATACAGTACTTTTCCCACAGTATAATCAGTGTTCACCACTTCTTACAGCACTTGGCCTTATTTTTTGTGTCACATTTACATTAAATAGTATTTGACAAAAAGCATTACCAATTTCATAGACTTATTCAAGGTGTAAGTGTGAATCTTTTGATTTTCTTTTTCCTCTAGGTGCACCATCCCACACTTGCCTGTCTTTCAGACCACAAAATACCTTTCTGCATACCAGAACCTGTCTTATTTCTAGCAGGTTCTAGGAATTGAAAAGAAAAGCCATAAGGAAGCCAATCTCAAGTGAAGCAAATGTATTTTCTTACTTGAGAATACACTTCCTTACATTGCCCTAGAATTCATATGCATATTTTAGAATCTGCTCTCTTCAATTAGCAGTCTGTCTTCTAGACAACTTCTGTTCAGTGACTCTGAGTAACTGTGAATCTTTACTCATCAGCGCAGCATCCTTTCATCTCTCCTCTGAACTTTCTAATTATCCTTAGTCCTCACATCAACTCTTCCAAAGCCTAGCACTTTCCAAAAAACCCACGTAGTTTTTTTTAAAGCAGGGACACTGAAACAAGATCCAGGAAACATCCCAAGAAGCTAAAAAGGCAATTTAAAAAAGAAAACAAGCAAACCAGAAGGAGCTATATCTTCATCCAAATTTGTAGTTAATCTGTGACACACTTTGTCACTGAAAATTCAGTGTGGTGGTAGAGGGTTTTATGCAATTAAGAAAGCAATTGGAAACATTCATAGCAGGAAATGCAACCACAGACTGTTAAATGCAAAGAACATCAACTCTGTGGGAAGTATTAAAGCCACAGGTGATAAGAAGCTGTAACATAGACCAGACCAAACTTATCCCTGGCTTGCTGGTCTTATATTTTTCCTCCATGTTTGATATTAATTGGAAGTAGTCAGACAATTCTACTGTCTTATAAGAACCAAAACAGTCGGTAAGCCCAGTATTGGTCTGACTTAATGCAGCTGTTAAAATTCAACAAATGTAAAGTGTATCATCTGCATCTCCTACATCCTACTGCTTCGTGTTTTCCCTCTACCCTTCCCTTGCAACGGCCTTCTCACTACTAATTACTCTATTCTCTTCACACTCTGCAGTCTTAAGAAAAAAGAAAATCCTGCTTCTCCCACTATCTACCGGAAAACTCGCTATCTCAAGAGCATTTGCACAGATTAGCCCTGCTCGCTCACTGTTGCAGTAACATAGCTTTTTAAAAGCGGTTCAAGAATTTATTTGGGGGCCATTATTAAAGGAATCTTTCAAAGTATTAATGAATCTGCTTTCTCTTCATTATTTTTATTCAATATAGAAATTAGGGAAAAGCTCCTTTTCTCCTTTAGCACATTTACTTTAGCATTAATCAATTTACCTAAGGAGAAAAAGGAAAATAAAAGGCAATTCATAACAATCTTTGTCTTACTCTGTTCACCAATTTTAAAAATGGTAGAAAAAATTCAACAAGAGTGATGCATGGATAAATTTGTATTTGAGTTAGCTCCCTCACTCTGAGAATCGGTTAAAGTATTTCATAATGCCCTGAAAGGTGTGGTAGAAATTTGCTTAATGAGGAATTTTCTGAGAGGAAATAATAATTTGGGAGGAGCAAATTATTTTTCTGCACCTGAAGATATATCTGGAAATCTTTTCAGAAATTTGTTAAGACCCCCGGAACTGACTACAGGGGACTTTATTTTTTATATCCTCCAAAACCCACAAAACCAAGGCCTGAATGTACCTGCAATCTGTTGGAGGTGTGTGCGTCTAATTTACTCCATAACAACCTGGGAAAGGCACTCCAAGGCAGGAGAACTACAGATACGAGTTACAGACAGATAAAGCAAAAGTACCCACTTTTCTATTTCATACTTTAAAATCAGATCAACCAAAGATGGTAACAGATGGTCAAGAAACACTTGGGGAATGATGCTTACAGTTAATTTGATTACTTAAGTCAGGTAGCTTCATGAAGTGGACACCAGACAAAGGCTGGCTATTTTTCAAGGCACAGGCAATCAGCAGCCAACAGAAGTATCCTTCTGCCACCCCCTGATTCATTTCTGCATCAGAGCTCTCAGGTTCCAAGCGTTTTTTAGAAGGCGGCAACACAAGATTGCTTTCCAGACACAAACCTTCGTGCAACTGACCAAGCCCATAACCTTAAATCCCCAAATCTAGACAATTTTCACCTGTTTTCTTTTGTCCTTCATTTATAACACTTCTGTCCCACAATGGCAGAATGTCTACATACTGCAAGAAAAGTTCTATCAAGAACAGAAAACATTAACCTTAAAAATACTACAAGTATCTGTGATACTGATAGGACTTGATATATTTACAGAAGGCCCCTAAATTTTTAATGCTATCTCAGTAAAATATAGAGCTGTGTACACAGTTACTAGCCATCTACAGCTATATGAAGGAGTTTTGTTTGCAGATACAATTTTGTATTCAAAAATAATGAAAGAATTAAAGGATTTCTAACCTGCCAAAAACAGGGCAAAAATCAGTACTCTGTATATGTCATGAGCAGAAATAATGAAATTAAAGGAGTTTTCCCAGAATCTGGTATTTGGGAGTATCTACTAAGACTAAACTATCTTTCTTTCTCCAGAAAGAAGATTTTCAATGTGTCTTAACCGCAGTCTATTCTTGAATGATTAAGTGTTAAAAGAATATTGATCCAAATCTTGTACAAAGGAACAAGATATTAAGAATTTTTAACTAAAACAACCACTCCAGAAAGATTTGACCCAAATACTTCTGAAACACAAAAATCAGACATTTTAACCACAAGGCTAGACAAATAGTAAACCACCCTGTAGTCCAAAGTGGGAGTTCTGCTCTGAAAAATGATGATTTAACGACACATTTATTTTGCATCTTGAGATTACTAAACCAAATCTTTCCAAACTCACCAAAGTGCCACGCTGCACCTCAACTACTTATGAGAAGCATTGCAGAAGACAGTAACCAACACCGTATTCATTGTGACTACATAAAACTGTGCTCATTTTAGTGAGCGGTTCCATAATAGGAATAAATAACAACAAATATAAAAATAGAAACAATGTGTTTCAATCACTAAAGTACATTATAGTGGTCCAAAACAAAGATCCCTCCTGTCCCAATATGCTGCCTCTTTAAAGACCCGGCAAAGGATGCTTGGGAAAGAGGAAGCAAGAGAAATTTCCTAACATACACAACTGGCTCTTGGTAATCGTAATTTCAGGGACTTCAATAATTAGGTATAAAATTGTTCACACATACGGGTCCGACCTGTTGAAATGTAACATTTCATATTGTTCTTGTACTGTCAAACTCATGCTGAAAAGATGGTTGAATTGTGACATTAATGCACCTAATCAACACACTGGAGGAGAAATTTACTATGAGGCTGGCACATAAACACCATGAAATTAGAAACGGCAATACTGCCTAGCTCTCAGCAAGAGCTGCATACACGCACTGAGTCACACTATCAAACAGGGAAGATAAAAAAAAACTGATTTACTTGCACGTAAGACAGTAATTAGAATTTGATTTGATAAGTCATGCTGGATCCTGGACAAACCAACAGTTATACACAAAGCTTTTACAACAGCAGTTGAGAGGAATGGTTACACTTCTGTTCGAAAACTTCCCTAACAACAACAGGACATTTAAGTTTCACATATTTCTGCATCTTTGTTTACAGGTATCCTTAAGCAGAATAGACAAAACATGAATGACGAATGCAAGTTCCAGTTCTAGGCTGGCTGACTGTCACCATGCAGCATAAGTGAAGACAGGATTGCAAAGTCACACTTCTCAGTGGTGGGGAATGGGTGGATCTGGAATTTTCCCTCCCTGAGCATGCCTGGAAACCAGATACTTACCCTCAAGGATACTACTCTGCTCTGATTCAGTACATCTATGACATTTTGGTCCTGACAGGAGCAAGAGAAAGACCAGGATGAAGGCTGTCACTCCGGAAGTCAATTGACCCTTCGAGTTCCTTGAAAACCAATGAAACTGACCCTACTGTAACAGCAAAGCTGATGGTTGTAACCTACAGTGAGAAATTTGGTTTAGTATGAAAAAAAAAACCCTGTAAGTTTAGGTATGCTACAATAGAGGCTATAAATTTATAACAACCATTTTTCTTAGTCTTTCTACAGAGAGTAAAGCCTTCAGTCATCCATGAATTGCTAAATCATGAAATATTAATAATTTGGATTCAACAACCCATTAAATACGTTAGAAGCAATAGCAGAAAATATCCATAAATATCTTTATACCTCTTGGACAGACGATCCTGGTCATAACTACCAGTTTTCCCTCTTTTATTCAGTTATACTTGATTTTATCAGATAAAAGAGCATGAAGCATCATCTGTCACATGAAACATCATCTGTCAGCAATTAATCAGAAAGGGAAAAACCCTGTTCTTCAAACTCAACACTGTTTTTTATGCAGTTTCTGTCACCCTTTAATGCAACTGTGAAATTCTGCTAGTTATACCATGTATCACTTAGCTTTTCTAATCCGGAAAAAAACAGTTTCTGACACTCATGCGTTTGGCAAGCACATGTGTTGGGTAAAAAAGTTAGCAGCCAACCAAGGCAACCAATGAACTAGTGAACCAGCGTGCTGGCACACCCATCATCGATGCTGGTCATGAATTTAACTGCACTGATCTGCAGACAAGTGATATGTGGGAAGGAAATGGTCAGGTTGGCATGAGAGAAGAGAGAAATTTTGTATCAAATAGTATTACACGTTGAGAAATGCATTGAGATGCTTTTCTTTTTGGAGTGGTGACTATCTATGTTCCATTTAAACTCCTGCAAAAGGGAAGCCTTGCTTAGGAACAGTATGCAGCCAATCAGTGATTCTCCTGCCTTTACGGCATTCAAGGGTAACACCATTTAGAGGAACAGAAACATTCAAAAGATAAAGCCCCTCCATAGATTCCCCAAAACCTCTCGCTATGTATGTTGAGTTAGAATTCGTGCAGTTAGTAAACATGGACTACGTGGCTCCTACATCATCACAAATCATTCATGGAACAACAGAGTCTAAAATAGTAATGTGCTGTACAAGGCAATTTCCAGTTAATTCACAAAATGGATTAAAAAAACCTACACAAAATGTTCTATTTCAGTTCCAGTGGAGTACAATTCAACGAAGAAACATTATTCCTCAGGTTTCTGTAACTAATTAACATACTTTTGCAATTGATGGTTGTGATTGTTGCTGTATTTTTTAATAATCATTGTGTAAACATAATGTTCTGTAATATTCAGTCATTATAAATCCAAATTTTTTTAACATTAAAGTTTAAACATCACGAAAAGGCTTAATCCTCCTGGAAGTACTATACTCATCACCAAACACTGAAAGATCCATACAAGAAATCAGTGTAAAGGTGCAAAAAAGCAGGAAATAAGGAAGCAGTCAATGAAGTCCTTTGATCTCAACCGATGAAAGACAGTCACCCTCCTACTAACAGGGCTATTGCCTACTTCAGTGAGAAAATACAGGGGGAAACATAACTGAAGAAACAGAAGGGTAGCAGTTATGATTTTGCAGAGACACTACTAGGGTCTGATGAAAAACTACTTGTCATTCCAATCACCTGTGCTATATCCTGAACACTTTTCCACCTCCTTGAGGCCTTTCACATAAGCTTTACATAATGGATAAGCAGCTCCCATGGCTATCTCCCAGAATCTCTTCAGCAGGCAGAAACAGAAGTATTGCTGAAGTGTATTTTAAAATGTATGTAGCAGAAACTGCATTGCAGGCAATAAATGGTAAAAAAATGGTATCAAAGATACAACTGATCAGGAAGTGTTGCTGTCGATCTGCTCTTCCTCGGTAAGAGAAGCTCAAGCAGCAGAGAGAAAAATGTTGTCTAGGTGGAAAACACTTACCTTTGGGGCCTTTTCCTCTCTGCCACTACAGATTCAGACATGCTTTTCAAGAAGTTCTCAATACATCTTGTCCAAGAAAACACATTAAAAACAGAGCGCAAGCAAGGTGATCACCCCCAGGAGTTAGTTATTGGATCAGGACATCCACCTGATTCTGCCTGGCAACCTGTACTCCCTTAACGGCTGTATTCAATTTTACTACCAGAAGTGACGTTCTGGAAAGTAGCAGTGCAGATCTCCTCCAACTTCACCAGTGTTCAAAGCTATCTCTGGCCTTGCACATCTCGTCCTGCAGAAAGCACTACGTATCACTAAAGCTTGACTGATTTTACCTGAAAGCGTTCCAAGACTTCTTCATCTCAAGAATAATTTTAAAGACCTTAACCTCAGCAATGGCATTTCTAAGACACAATTTTGCACAAAAAACCCCATGAGAAACAAACACAAAAAAGAACAAATGCTCATACAAAGACTTTTCTGCCTCTAAAACTGTTCTCAATTTATTTTATAAGAGAAATTGTGCAATATGAATGCTACCATGGTAACAACTCACTTTATTGAACAAGAAAGAAAATAATTATCCCAAACCTGCATATCATGCAAGCACATGCAGTAAATTTAGCGCTGCCCTTTTTCCCCTTGCTATTTTTCTTCTTGCAAAGAGAAATAGATTTTGAATTTATACCTTAGAGCAAGCCAGGCATCATTTTGCTTGTCCCTCCCACTTCTTTGTGTATTTTACACCTCTTGAGTGCACGATGTGAAGGACCCAGTTACTTCCAAAAAGGAAAAAGGGATTAATGAATCAGAAATGCTCTTCCCCCTCCTGAGTTAAGTACAGAAGACTCCTATGTAAATGCTTCACGCATTTAAAAAAAATGAAGCCCTAAGGCAAGCACAGCACATGCTTAGTATTCACTCAGTATACTTAAACAGGAACTCTTACATTTATAGTAAACCAAAACTTATTTAGCTCCAAACATAAATTAAACATGATTTTACTGTTCTGTCCAAATATTCTTTGTGATATTACGTTTGTGAACATATTTTGTATTTTATATACACGGGACCATAATATTTTCTGAAGAACTGCATGGATTTAGCCATACAAATCCAATTAATGTCAATAGAAGTTGTATGGCTAAATCCCTGTGCTCAGCTTTGACATTTTGGAAGCAGTGGGGGAGGTTTTTCAAGTAGTGAATATGTATTATACAAAACCCAGTTTTTGAGAGAGAAATAAAATAGCATGTAGATACTTACAGATATCAACAAACATATTTATGTGACTGTCAAGAAAATCACATTCCTAGCAAAGCAGGCAATGATTTCCACAAAACTCTACTTTACAAAAAATAACAGTATTATCCTGCAGTCTAGGAGATAAAACTAATCACATGTACATATTAGTCGGATAAATTACTCTTATTTTACTTCCAGTTTGATCTTTTTACTTCACTTGCAGTGGATCTGCCTGCCTGATACAAAATGTTAAACAATGAATTTAATCTTCTGTTCACAGTTAAAGGATAGCCAAAACAATGTGTTTGGGACACATAAAATTCATGTTTTTAAAAGGTCACTTCAAAGAAGTGACTTGAAAGTGCTGTTTTAAAAGATGATCTCAATCTGCCACAGACCTTCCTCACTTTTTTTTTTGTTTATTTACAATCTTGAATAACTTAAAGACTAGAAACAAAACTACTCCCATCCAACTTCAGCAACAAAAGCAGCAGTTAATTTTGGCTATTCCTTGGTAGATTTTTTTCAGTTACTAGGAACAATTTCTGTATGCACGCATTAATGTGCACATACAATTTAGGCTATGCAAAAATCTTAGTTCAGCAAGCTTTCTTCATGGAGCTGGAACTCTCCAAACCATCCGATAACACTGATACAGAATTCTTTCTGAAATATAGACTGTAAGGGTTTGTCCTTTATAATACACAAACATAATACTAAATATATTTAATAACTCCCTATGAAGTCTTACAAAAAATGAAAATGTAATTCTAGTTGTTGAACTGGTAAAACTTTCAATTCCATATAATGGAATTTGCTGCCTTCTCTCTTCCCCCAAAGTCCTCAACAACCAATACCAGGATTTCACTTCATAAATACCAAGTAGCTGTTTTCAATCTTAAGAAACAAACCCACAACCACTGGAGGTGTATGTTTCCCATACAGCAGCTGAACATTTAATTCCCAAGAGTGTTGTAACTGTAAAAGAGATATAAATTAATGTCTCATTTCACAGTAATTTGGGGTTTGCATTTGACAGAACTTTTTGTATGGACACTTCCTTTTTCCAGTTCAAGCATAATTCACACAGAGGCAGCCGAGACTTTTCTTGAAGAGGGGAAAGTAAGTGATCATTTGGGAATTAGCTGGCATATAAAACATTTAATAAGCAACTAAACAAAAAGGACAAATTCACCCAACTGCAGTCACGGTGCAGTTTATTTTTCCTGTGTGTGCATAGCTTGGCCGATTGCTCACAGGAAGGCTTAGCCCATGTGCTAGTTGAAAAGTTTTATTTAAAACTTGCAATATTTCAAATTAATTATGACCATTCAACACTCACCAGTGCTGAGGAGAGCAGCAACTCCTTGCAGTTGCTCATTACATCCCTTTGCACTCCACACACTTTCCACTCCTCCTGCTCCCCCGCTCTCAGCAGAAAATGCTCCACACCTTGTGCCTGGGTCTTGATCAGGTCCTTGCTAAAAGGCCAGCACCAGGTGAAACAAAACAACCAACCTGTGCATGTGCTAAAGAGTCTCCTGAACACAGGGTATGAAGGTGGACACCAATTTGCATTAGATTTGTAGGACTGAGTACTTTTGAACCAGGAGAGGTACATCTTGCTGTCAATTTCAGCCAGAACTGGGCAAGCTAAAAAAGGTATGAAGGATATAAACCGGGTTAAAGAACTGACAGATATGCGACTGAGTTTGCTTCCTTAGGACACCAAGCTAGAAGATACTGAAGAAATGAAGCAGCACACTGAAAAGCAGACACTGTGACTATAAGGCACGTGCTGAAGACCATCCCATTCAAACATATTAGATATTTGCATGGGGCAGCCTTATCAGTTATCCTCGACAACTTAAGCTGTACTTCCATGCTCCAGGCAAAACAACATTTGGATGTGGAGGAAAGAATTTACAACAACTTAGTAACTAAATACTGACATGCTTATCCTTGTTGCAAGTTTGGATTATTTTGGTTGGTTTTGTTTGTTTGGTCTGGAGTTTGTAGCTTTTTTTTTTAAAGATATAAACCAAATTCTTCTTCAAAAGAACGAAAAAATTTAGAAAACTGAAACAAGCATGAGATTCCCACGCAGCCTCCTCTGCCCAAATCTTCCTGGTGGTCTTTAATATCAGCAGCTTATTGAAGAAATCAAGGATGAAATAGCAACTATTAACATAGGCAGAATCGTCTGCTTCACAAATATACTGCTAGTTATTAATTCAGAAAAGTAATTTCCATTCAGTTGACTAATGACACGATACCTCACTAAGATTTTTTAGAGGATAGTCATAATTGTTACCTAAGTTCTTGCACTTTTGTCTGAGCGCAATCTACAGAAAACTGTGTCTCCCTGCTTTTTGGCTGGCTCATCACCAGCCAGAGCCTGAGTTACAGTTCCCAGTGGCAGAATGCAGCCTATTCAGAACAGCATGATTAATTTAACTAAAAAGAAAACCACAAGCAGAGAGAAATGGATTAAAAAGCAACAAAACCCTACATACATATGGCGTTATCTGAGACTTGCCTTGTTAACATTCCATTTTTTCAGCCACAGGGTGAAGCACTTGCTGGTACTGCCCGAGTGCAACTGCTGCCTCTGACACTATAACCTGAATCCTTCCCCCTCTCCAACACAACCCAAGGCTGAATTCAGGTATTGTTCCTCCGCTTACAAAGCGACTGAAAGAAAGCCACTGCCAGGTTCCCAGAAAGCTGGGGAAAGGCTTAACTGCATTTAACCCTTAGGGCTCCCTGGAAGCAGCCACACACCATCCTCTGGTTCACAGAGGGATGCACACAGCACCAGTAATTCCCATGTTCTTCGTAACTGTTCAATGCTGTATTTGAGAATGTCACAGACAATACAGGCACAGAGCATGTAAACAGTGCTAGGAAACAGGAGAGTCGTTTTCTTCAGAGTGATCAGGTGTTACAATTCTTCTATAAAGATCTAATGGCAGGACTACAGATGTAACACAGTATTAACAACTACTCACTTTCTGTTCTTTTCCTCCAACAAATAAATGTATTTATCGTTCCAAATTTGTTCCCCAAGTTCTCCGTCGGGAGGAGAATCCAATAATGTAATGGACTGGCAGGAAGGCAGCTATGCCCAAAAATACACTTTTTACTGTTTCAGTTATACGACCATTATTCACAATAAATATATACTGCTAAGTTCCTTGTGCTCAAAACAGGACGTAAAGAGCACAGTATATATGCTATGTTTACGGCTGTCCAGCTTACCATTGCTGCAACTCCGTATTCAGATCTGACAAAGAAAAAGCTGGGACAATGAAAGAGACCTCAAGTATTGATGAAAGCGAATGGGAAATTTTATTTAGCCAAGACGCTAGACTTATATTCGGAAAAAAAACCCTGGTGACTCACACTGGGTCATCCAAATACTGGACACAACCAAAGACTCCAGTGACACCAGTGAAATTATGACTTAAGTCAGCTACTCAGAAAATTTCAGGACTTAACACAGCTGCATTTTTGTCCAAATCACTAAGTCCAGCACCTTAAATTCAACAAAGAAATAAAGAATTTCAGAAAAAGATGGCTTATTTCAACACAAATTAAATGGCTTTCCAGATACTCAAATAACTGTCTGCCTTCTACAGTTTAAGACTAAGCCATGTATTTATTAAGTATTGTCATTTAATACCACATCCTCTTTTCTAGAACTTTTACTGTAGATTCCTACAGTGATCAGTGTGTCCTGGCCAATCAATCAGTTATAAAGTAGGTCAGGTCAATGCCGTGTGTCATTTCATACAAGGTACTCAACAATGATTACAGATTAATGTAAAGATACAATTTAAAACATTTGTTTAACGATTGCAAAATAACTATGACAAATACTCGCACATTTTTTCAGAAGCTGAAAAGTGTCTTTTCCAGATGCCTCCAAGCCTAAGCAGTAGGTAACTTGAAGACACCTGGACTGTGTCAGTGACTTCAGGGGCATGGTATCCCTCTGTCAAGGATGTGTCTCACATGTATGTGCGTGGGCATTGGTCTGGAGCCTAGGGCTAGTTCCAGGAGTTCTCCAGAGCAGCGTTCATTTGCTTATTTGTTCTAACATAGCTACGAAACATTAAAAAAAACAATACCAAAACCCCCAAAAATGAAGACTACACGGGCATCTTTTATGCCCCTTGTTTGCAATTCCTGCCTCTTCCTAGTTAAAACATACTGTGATTTAACCTCAAAATGAGCAGCTTTCCTCTTACTACCTAAGCAAATTCAGTTAAAAGTATTATGAGGATGACAGTGATTGACAGTTACATGATGACACACATCACATCTGCCAATACTTTTTTCCTTATTCATGCAGGTTAATTTTTTTTTCTAGAAGAGTATGGTATTTACTAGTACGATAGCAGGAAAACGTTATTTAACTAGCTTTTTAAAATTTGGTTGTAAAATAAAAGTTAATTATTTTTAAACAAAGTAAACCCCCGCGTTTCGGTACTTTTATTCCTGTGAATATGACCTTAAGCAAGCCCATGATCTGATGCCATAGATACTTTATATGGATAGCACTTTTATAGGTAATACAGATAAGAGTATTGTTCCGCTCATGAGGCAGAGGGAGATGAATCATGAAATATTCAGTTTTAATTAAGATTACTGTATCAAAGGCAAGGCTTAATGCAGAACTGAAATAAGGATAAAGGTTAATGCCTATTCTAAAGCAAATTTACATAAATTATGTTTTGCCAGTGCAGAGTGAGTCTTATTTTGTCAATTTATACCATGTGAAGTCATAGAAATTGGAGCTAGAAAATATCTATTAAGTCATCTTCACTGTCCTCCTCCCAATGCAGAATTTTTTGCTCCAGTTTATGTCTGAATGTTTTGTCCACTATTATCTTCAACAGCTCAAGTAGTGGGGCATTCCACTAAAACTTCAGGGGAGGCTGTTACTCACTTTAACATCTCCAGTAGAAAAGGTTTTTTTATGGTATTCAAAGCTATGATTCCCCTCATCTTATTTCATTACTCCCACTTAGACCTCTTTGGACTCCTCTAAATGAATCCTTTCTTGGCACTTGAAGCCTATAAATACTTTCAGACATTTTCATCATCCCCTGGTAGCTATTTAGCCAAATTAGTGTAGGGATCATCTCTCTTCATCCGAACATCACCGAGCACATAGATAGCTATAAGTAATAATTACATGTGTTCATTTCCTTTAATCTTTCTTCATGAGTCATTCCCTTCTAGCCTTTAATTTTTGCCACTCTTCATGTCTACATCTTCTAAGTGTTACTACTTTCCAATTATTTTTCTTTCTCTGAACAGCTTTATTTCAGGTCATTTCCACTTATGCATGCTAGCTTGAATTTACCACTTCATCCTGACTTTTCACTTATGTGTAGTTTTTTTATGGTGGGTTTTTTTTTTCATTTAGTAAAACATCAGGCTCAAATCTCTCCTCTGTTCATGTCAAATATGAAAAAAAAATCTGCAATAGAGACTGGCATTTTGGTTATTAAAAATATAAGCATAAGTGCCTATAAATCCAAATTGTTTACATCATTCAGTTTTATGTTTGGCTGTTCTTCCAGGTTTTAGGCAGCATCAGCTTTTGGCAGTCTGAAACACCTTTGGTTTTCATGTTTGCTGCCTTTCTTCCTGTGTTGCCTCCAACATATGAAGCTATCCCCAGTACCTGAGCACAATGGAAAGTTACAAAAGCCTCACCTGAGCCAGACTGAGATGGTTTCGCTCTCATTGGACAGCAATCTGCCTCAGTAAAGCGAATTCCAGACATTGAGTAGAATTAAAGTTTGGGCTATTTTTGGATTGGGAATGAGACTAAGATAATCTAATCATAGAAGAGATACTGCCATGCTAACTCTCCACCTACACCTCTTTATTTCTCCCAGACATTAAGATGTGGCCCAGTTCTGGACACGGCTGTACAGAAAACATGCAAAATTAAGTGGTCAAATAGCACTCCACAGTAGTCCTATGACATGCCTACCACAAAGTTAAAACCAGCGAGGTCTCAATACTTTTTGCATTACCTAGGAGGGAAGGAAGAAGGCAGACTAAGCATGGGCTGATCAGATCAGCCTACCGTGCCACAGCTCCAGACAGTTACTCACCACATGTTCCCACTTAGCCATCCTTCTCCCTTCACTACTTCTGGTAGCCCACTGCATTTTATGATACACATTGATAATTTAAACAAAAAAGCTTAGCTATGTCAAAAACTCATTTGTAAGAGCTAAGTATCCAGGATTAAGTTAAATGGCAAACCTCTGTCACTGTTAACGAATAGGCAGTCAGCTAAAAACAAAAAAGATTTCTCAGAATACAATTAAAAGGAAATACGGAGAGATGCCACTGATGCCCCTGCCTTAATCTGTTCCGATTCACTGATCAGGTATTTCAGCCTCCCAGCGTTCTAGACTGTCAGTCTAGCATCTTTCACAAGCACTACAGTCACACAAATTATTAAAAAGCTTTTCTATACACCATCAGTGTTATACATCCATTAGAGGCCACTCCAGGCTAGAAAATATTTGTTGCAAAAAGTCTTCCTAGGCCATATGCTAGTATTAAATAAAAAATGGCTGGAAAAGATAATTTTGTAACAACAATCTTCAGTTTTCTTCTCATGTTTGTGTGGTATTCTCCTAAGTCAATCTGTTTACTCTGTATCAACTACGGCAATTTTTTTTAATTTTTTTTTTACATATATGATTTGCTAGTTCATCTTTTGATGTTCTCTTCCACATGTCTTGACTACGTATCTAGAACATGGAATGTCCTCTTGTTCATCTTGAAGGTCACAGTTGGTCTACATCACATCCAGCACTGTTCAGAGTGATTGACTTGGGTCTTCATCTTCTCTACCTACGCCTTTTAATACATACTCCAGCTACCATACTTCCTATTTTTTTTAACTCACTATTAACCTGAGTCTGAGTTCAGAACCTTTCAGAAGACACAGATATTTTAACTGAATATTCCATTCCTCACACTGGAATATTCTAATACAGTCATAAAAGGATGATGAATTTCCCACTCTTCATTTGTATTACATTTCAATAAACATTTATGGAAGGTGAGCAGGCAGGAAAAAAAAAAAATGTAAAACATGCACAATCAAAGATACCTTTCAGTGTTCTACATGAATTGCTATGGAGACCTAGCACCATGTCCAGTTAGAAATGGCAATACATATAAATTTATTATCATGTTCAGGAAGAAATAATAGTTAAAACAAGTTAAATAGTTAAAACAAGACAGTAATTTGAAGAGTAAATTACAGAATTTTTGGTACTGGGATTTTTTTTACTTACTTTTTTTTTTAAAGAGATCCTTCTCTACATGGACAACAGCAGGGTAACAGACATTCATCTGAATACAGCTAAAGTTGCCCCATCACAAGTTAAAAAAAAATTACTCATCTGAACTAGATCTGTCTTAAAATGTCTCAACTTTAATTTGAGTTAAATTGTGCCCAAAACTCCGCTCTGAATAAGCTGTCATACTTTTAGATTTTATCTCTAAAACACTTCCTGAAATTTAAATTACTGAGTGGCCTTTTTTTTTTTTAATTATTCTAGAAATTCCACTTGCAGAGGTAATACCCTGCCTCTTCATATATCAGATGGCTGAGGGATCCTACCTTTCTTGAGATATCTGGCTTTCTCACGTGGAAAATGATCCATCTCAGAGCATTTTCCACCAGATGCTGAGCTGTTCTGCAGTTGCTTTTATTGAAAAACGGTTCAAAGGCGTATGGTTCACATTGTAACTTCAAGTATGTAAAATGACAGATCATCATCACAGAATTCTGTAAAGAAAGTTTCTACCTGGAAAACCTTGTCACTGAAAAGACAGGGTTTCAGCACTTGTTTTCAAGAACAAGTCAGAAACAGTCCAGCAAAAAGGGATGGCAAGGCTGACACCAGCCATGCACCACAACCCTGGCCGCGCTCTTCCAAGTGGACAATGCAGTGTAACTGGCCAGGTTAATTCACAGGAGGAACGAGTGGAAAGGTGTACAAATCAGTTATTTCTCCTATTCCACAATGTTTTGGCATCCAAGGAGGGATATTTGATGGTGAGGTTTTCTGTTTGTTTTACAAGCAATTCAGAACAATTACTGAGAAAACACGTTTGCTAGCCCTTCAGGACAGAATAGCTTTAGATAGCTACAATGTAAATATTTGCATCTGAGGGCCATCTTGACTCCATTTCTAATTGACAGAGCAAAATCAGTAGATCAGGACATGGTTCACTGTAACCTAATATATATTTTAAAACTTTTCATAAACATAGTGGTTTTAGATGCTCATGTCTACATCAGGGCGTATGGGATGATGTTCTCTGCATGCCCATTTTGCTCTAGAATCTCTCCAGAAATCACCTTTCATTAACCAGAAAAGCACACAAAGTGACTGTCTCAGGTAACTTCTACCGTGCAGACACATACATGAGAACAAATCTCATCTAAAATAATCACGGTATTTCTTCTGTCATCCACCCTGCTTCATCTCATGTGAGAAATTAAATAGTAAGGTGGTAAGGACAGGGACCTTGTGCAGCACCTAATGCACCTTCAGATATTCAACACTATTTTCAGTCTTTAAAATAGTAATCATCATCAATTTCATGGCAGATTCACTTGTTGATTAGCCAAATCACAGGGATTTTGTCTAAAATCCCACTTTTCTGAACCAAACTTTTCCAAGGTAGAGTTACTGTAGGGTTTGTTTCAGCTTACTCTGTCACTCTTCATATTTTAAATAAGCAATATTTGCAATATTTACTAAGAGTATAATTACTCTTACTCATACGCTGCTATCAATTTTCCACATCCCTGCCCCCAAATATTTTCCAGTTTTCATTTCCATAGATGGAGAAGAGAGATTATCTCAATCCTTAACTATTCCTCATCTATCAAGAGCCACTCCTTTATCTACAAGCTTCATATTTTGAAATCCTCTCTTTCAAATTAACTGTAATGCAGCTGCTTCTTTTGTCCAATATACTGTGGCAAGCCCCACTACTCCTATCAAATGAACACAGAAAGCAGCAGAGGGTCTTTGGGGGAGGAAGGACGTCAAGTCAGCAGCCAGAACTGACTGCAGTTGGCAGGGCAGTACCAGTACATGCATTCACTGAAGCGATCCAACATATTCTTTAATGTACCGTTTTGCTACCATGTGCTCTAACACTGTACATGTACACAGCCTCGGTATTCCCAACCTTATCAAAACCTGGAAGGGGTCCCTGGCACAGACATAACACTACAAGTTTATTTCACATGTAACACAGCAAAATCATCTGTACTGAAGTGACAGGTGAGGTGTAAGTACCCACACAGAATGTAGTTTAGACAGAGATGTAAGAGCATGTTAGGTAGGGAGAGGAGGCACGGGACCACATCAGGACTAGTCCAAGGAGTGTATCATTAAATAGAACACAAAATTATAGCCAACTCTTTGGCCAGTGATTCCGAGCCATCTTTTGTGCTATTACTAAACCTGCAATTACATTCATTACTGTACATGCAGGGAAGTAAAAGACACATTTACTAAATTGAAGGCTTGCAAAATTAAGATCTTGACAGGATATCTGTGTCTTTACAACTCTGCTTAAGTAGACACGAGGAGGAAGTAAAGCTATCTAGGCTAAAAGGCAATGGCAGCAAAAAGTAAAGCAGGTAAAATAGGCCTTGAGTATTCTTAAACCTGGAATTCAGTTCTAGCCACCAGAGAATGGAAGAAATGGGAACACTCAGTTTAACTGTATCTGACCACAACGGCTAGTTCTAGATTTAAAACTGTATTTCACTGAAGTAGGTTCTATACAAATACTCAATAGAGATGATTCATTCCCCCAAACAGGTTGTGATCGAAGTTGTCAGAGAACCTAGCCAACTCATTTTTAAGAGACATGTAAGAACTATGAAAAGTGTCAATGATGTCACCTGGGGGCTCAACAGGTTCTTTCTAGTCTTATACTTTCCTAGTCACATCATCTTAAACCAAGAGATTTGCAAGAGAATTAATGAATTCTCCCCTAATTCTCCGATTTAGCTTATTTTAGTATTGTGTCCTAACTTATTTCTACAAATAGCTGCTGATTCTATTACAGATTATGTACATACACAAAAAAGTTAAAGCAAGTGATTACAAAACTTATCACACAGACTGTTTTTAAATATATATGTTATCAAGAGAGGTTGTGCAGTACTGGCTTAATTAATCCTTGCTGTCTTAACAGATGAACCAGATGTACTATTATGTTCTTTGTTCTTCCCTAAAGAGGGGATGAGCCGATTATTTATCTCCAAACAATAGGCATTCATGTACCACAGTGAAGAATTTTTTTTTTTTTTTTTTTTTAATTTGGTAGGGCTCGTCCCTAGATGGCTTTTTTTGCCATCTGCTAGCCTTCATAGTGTTACATTGAGTGCCTGATGGTATACCGTAGATTTTTGTCACAATTTTTTTTTTTTTAATCTGGGAGGCAATCTCTAACAAGCTTCAGCTGCAACTGCTTGATGTAAACAGTGTGAATTTGTTCCTGGGAGTATCAAATGATGTTCCTTCCACTGAGCACACGAAACCAATTTCTGACTAAGTATGTAAAGAAAGGGATGGAAAAGACAGAGTTTGGAAGGGGGAAAACTGTTTCATCTTTCATGCATTCGTATTTACTTCTATACACTAACACATTTTCATAGATAAGTTAAAACTTGAGGCTTCAAATACTATTTACAAATAATGTGCTGAGAGAACAGAAGTTAAAAGAAACTGTTGTTTGATGCAGCACATTCCCTATGTTATAGCACATGCAATCTAAGACATGAAGGGCACAAAGGAATATGTAACATTAAGATCACAGGGTCATAAGAATTGTCCGTGGAAGGAATTAACAGATTCAAAATATCTAAAACTCTTCACCACTACTGTAGCTAACTTGCATACCTACCTCAAAATTACAGTTTTTATTTTACTGTATTTAAAAAGCACAAATTTATTGTAAATCAATCTTGGAAAGCCTTAACTTATAACTACTTACTGGTTTATATGACTGTGCAAATTCTTAGGGAGATGTTATTGAAATAAACTAAAAATAGGTTCATTTCAAAACCTTCCTAAATAGCACGAGGGTTTTGAAATGAATTAATTGTTCTAGATAAGACAGAAAAAAAAAGAAAAAATCTAGGAACTCCGTTTATCTACCTGATTAACTTCATCTCATTTGAAGTCCTTGCTCCCTCCCTCTCAATAGCCTTTCCCTTGTCATAACCATTGTCTTCTTCCATGTAACCGGTTTTCAACAATTCACAACAATTTTTCTTCTGAAATACACTGTTTTTGAGACACAGAATAAATGCCTCTTAAAAACTAGCTGTGCACTACTACCAAAAGTTCTTTGCATAAGTTTTCTACCTTAAATTACTGAAAAGAAAGGATTCAAATAGAATTGAATTTGATTAAGGAAGTCTCCCAAGAGATTGTAAAGCTATATTAACAGTATACCTCAAAAAATGAAAAAAGATCAAACTAGGTCAGATGACATAATATAGCTCAAACATAATTAGTTTTTCTAAAAGACCTTTTCTGCATCAACTAGGAGGAAACAAGCATATTTTTTTCTTCACAATTTTAATTAGAAAGTACTACTTGAACTAAGAATATTTTTATTTTTATCCACAGCCATGCAAAGACGGTCAGCTATTTGGTTAAAAGTAATGATGCATCCTTTCTTTTCGCTTAACAGCAGCCTCTCTCAGGATGCCACAGTCAGCGCTAAAGTGCTAATCTATGTCACCATGCTGCGCATCACATTAAGTTCCTATTTCAGCTCATGAACTACAGAAAATGAGAAAATAAGAGTTATTTATGAACTATTATCACCATCTTCCCAAACCTACAGAAAATCAACAGAGTACTGATCAATAGATTACTGTGCTTTCTGATCAATAGACAGGTCCAGCAAAATAAAGCTTGCCTGATGCATAATGCACCTATTAAAGAATGTAGGTATTAGGATCAAAACCAACAGTAATAATATCAACTTATCCAAAATACGCAGCTACAAATTTGCCAACCACTAAAAAAGCTGTTCTAACAGTTTAGAATATCTTTTAAGTGTGGGCAATTATGAAGTCATAGGATCAGAAGGTTGTATTACAAACCTGTTTGGACAACCCTGGAGAGGACATACAAATGCTATGTGAATGTTGTATATGACATTATATAAACTAACAAACATTGTGTGCTGGCAAGATGTGTCCATGTATCTTCCCTCGCCCTGAAGGAGGGGAAGTTTATTAGCACCAGCAATGAGAATGAGATAACCCCAAAGTCTACAGTTTATACTCGATCATTCCTGTCATTAGGAGGTTATGAAGCAAAAAAGTCTTCAGATGCACTAGATAGACAAGGATACCATGTATCTTAACAGTTCTTATGGAGAAAAAAGAAAAAAAAAGAAAAAAGAAGCTTTTAAGACCTTTTCCACCTAGTTCCATATTTTTGTAGAAGTAAACACTCCCCCCTGTAAGAAATTCTAGCAGGATCATTCTGGGGATGACAACTCCCATGGTCAGACTGGATTAAGCCATGTAACTTTACGTACTTTCCTCTGAAGCAAGAGGAGGACAGTGAAATGCAAATAGTCATCTGAAGATTAAATCAACAGGACAGAAGCAGAGGCTGATGACATCCTCTCTTTTAATTTAGGTCTAGAACTCATGAGGTTTTGAAAATAGTGAAAGACATGACAATGTTTGTTTATATCCCAGAAACAGTATTTAAGAAAATCTACATATACAATCAACTTCAAGAGACATTATGGTTTACAACTGCCTCACTTCTGAATGTCCACTATTTAATAATTCAACATTTTAAGGATTTATAAAAATAATCACCCAAATATATCGATGTTTTTGTATACAACTGTTTGAATCCACCTAATTTTGAGTTACTGCCGCTCAATACTGCCTAATGTATATATAAAGCAAAGTAAGACACCCTCCAAATTCAAATGCACAACGTACTGCAATTATGGCTTGAATCAGCTGCAATATTTTCTAGGAGATGAGAAACTTTTTTAAACAGTCAACAAGAGAACAAGGAATCTCAGCACAATATAAACTTCAGTCATGAAGTAAGCTCATCTGAGAACAGGAGAGAAATATACCAAGAAGTCATCCCACACACTTACGTAGCTAATGTTTGCTAAAAATTTCTCAATTATTTCAGGTGAAATATTAGCACTGAATCTACCTGGTTACTCAGAAAAAATACAGGCGCACCACTGCAGAACTTCCACAGTTAAGGGAAAGCAAAGAAAAGTGGTTTCATAAAAGAAAAAGCAGAATCAGCAGGCACTTTCATTTTTCCAGCATTTTCCTTGTTTTCAAAAAGATTAATGAAAAAATAATCTACTTATGGACATATCAGTACAAGAGCATGTTCTGTATTTTTCACACACTAAAATAAAAACAGGTCCCCCGGATCTTCATTCTGCTTCATAATAAGGCCTCTCAGGGAACAGCATAGCACAGCACCCTTTTTTTAACAGGACCTTTTTCTCTAGAAACTCACTTACCTGCTCACTTTTCAATGGAGAGTATCCTATTAGCATTTAACACTCTGGCCAGGCCACATGTAAAATGATCCCCAGAGCAGTTCCTGCAACAGCAAGGAAAGCTGGAACACAGTACAGCAACAGCTGATCTAGCAAAAACGAATGATTCTCATTCTGCCAAGAGTTGTCAATGTAGTATGGAAAACACAGTATTTTCAAACATTAACAGAAGCTCAGCTTGTAGAAGCAATTACACTGTTTGCCATTCAGAAAAACTGTTGACAATATTACTCTTTAAAGGTGCTACATAGAGGAGATCTAACATAACGCACTAAGAGTTAGTACTACAAATGCAATGTGGATATTTGGTGCCCAGAAAGGCTATGCAATAAAAGGAAACCCTTCATCAACTAAGTAGATAACAAAACCAAACTTCTTGCCGATCTTGCAATCAGAATTTTACCATAGTTGGCAATTTACCAAAAAAACCCCCCAACAGTTTAAATATCAAATTCTCATCTGAAAAAGCAAGATGTAAAGCATGCTTGTAACACGACAGGGACAAAGAAACCTTGCAGGCAAATTGCCACATACTGTTCCAGTTCACATGTATAATACCAGCTACTCCTTAATCTATCCATGTAAGGCAGACAAGAATAGTAAGACGAAAAGAAAAGAAACCACTCAGATTTTTTTACACTCCAGGAAAAAGACATTTTTTTCTTTTTGTTTAATTAGAGGAAATTACATTCCTCTGGCTCCCCCCAGCTGGAAACATGCTACGTACATCAGTGGTTTTATGTATTTCTAATAGAACAGAATCATATTGGCGCATAACACACTACTCTAAATCTCTTATCTGCAGGCTTCTCTAGCTTCAGACAGAACGCTCTCACTCTGTGACCAAAAATCTGCAATGCTGTTCATCATTTTGCCAGATTGGATAATTTTAAGTCCGTTAAACTTCATTCCAAATTCTTACACATGTATAACTACATCAGTTTTAGGAATCTGTGGTACTTAGGGCAATCCAGATGCTGTTCTTAGATCCAGTATCAAACAGATAAGAACGTGTAAAGTACCTGATGTGTCACCACATGCTCACAAACAGCCTTTGTAAAAATCTGTTTCCAAAGGCACTATAATCAGAAGTGAACTCTAAATATACAACTACATGAAAATATTTGCTGACTATAATAAGTAAAACCAAACCTGATTCTGAATATAAGTATGTAAATAGAGACCTAACTTTTTAAAGATGATCTAACAGTCCAACTTCAATGCATTAGAGTGTAAATGCAAACGGAAGTTACCGATGAGTTACCTATTCAGTAAATTTCAGATACTAGTATATTCTGAGACATTATTACACCTCTCTGTATAGATGTCCTTACAAAGATTCAGGGATGTATTAACAGGAATAAAATATGCAAAATATGCAAGAAAACGGGTTTAATTCTATTTTACATAACAGATAACATCATAGCTCAAAACTACAAGTAGATCTAGTCAATCCTCTTTATAAAAAGCGTATTTCACAAGCAAGCAAAATCAAGATAAAAATTCTAGAAAATGAAAAATGCCTCAAAGAACTGAGCTGATCTGAAGAAGCAACTGAAAAATCATTTTGGTAGAGGAAAAAGTATTTGTTAATTTTGTCTTGTAAACCGTAGCTAAAACAACAAAAATACTTATTTGCTTACTGGATGTGATGTGAAATTAACAGCCCATGTCCCCTTCAATGTAAAACTAGCTGATTTAATTTAAATCAGTGCTGATAATTCTTGCATAACGTTTCATGCATAAATTCACTCATGTGTCCTATTATAAGCCACATTTTTATGAAGAGTGTTGTATTTCCGTGCTAATGTGGGAAGCCTAAAATGAAATATTAGTCTTCCACAAACCAGAACTGAGCAGACTCTCAGAACCTTCACAAAATGCACTTGTGGTAGGCATTGTAGTTTGTATATCCCTCCATTCTGTAAAAAATTGCACTTGGACACAACGCATATTTCATATTCTGCACAGTGAGTCCATGTGGACACACAAATCATACCCCTGGTTGTCCCCTAAGCCCGAAAAAGATCAACTGCTGCAGCTAGGGATCTCTAGGGAACTCTATGACTTACTGTCATTACAGTAGGATGCAGACTGCACACCCCACAGTAACACTATTTTTAGCGTTGTGTGAAAGTACATTTCCATTTTTTCACCATTAAAAATAATGTTTTATCTTTTCAAATACTTCAGTTACATGCTCAGCCTAGCCAAATATCCAACCAGCACATCAACTGTGTGAGTCCTGTCCCAGGCACTGAAAGTAATTGCCCATTGTTAGTGACATTTTCTTCAGTCTGTCAAATTATTTCACAAAAGTGCACCTGAAGAAAACATTTAAAGATCTTGCAATCTGAAATAGTTGCAAAAATCAATAGTGCTTTAACCTCCATCATCTCTTGGTTTAAAAACCAAGCAAAGAAATTCAAACAAACAAATTCAGTGTCACATTACAGTGACACATAATGTGTTAAAAAACAGTATCACGACATATGAGATCTAGTAAGAAAAACAGTGACTATTCAGGAGGATACAGAGCACTGAAAACTTCTCAAATGACTGTAGACCTGTATTGACATATGTACCGATATCAATAGTCTAAACCAAAAAAACCCAATGCATCTTTAACTTCCTTTCAAACAATCCTCACTAGATGCATCAAAGTTTTATTTAAAAACAGCAAAAAACCAAGAGAAATTTCAACTTTTTAGAGGGTAACTAAAATAATTTTCATTTGCAGAAGGAGAAATTTGCTTGTTTGGTTCTCCCCACCCTGGTGCTACTTCCCTGTATCCATTAGTGAGGAAAAGCAAAATGAATGAGCCCAATTCTTCTTTATGTAACCCAATTACAGCAAGATGTTACAGAAGGAAAAGCTTAGTTTCATATACGCTATAAAGATCATGCTTCTGAAAAGAATATATTAACTTTTTGTTTGAAAAAGTATGAGACGATTTTAAGGACTAATTAACATTAAAAAGCAGAAGTTAGATCAAAACTCAAATTTTAAGTTGAAATTCTGTTTAGCAAAATCAAACATTTTCAATAAATGCTAGCATTAAACAAAATTGAAATTTTGATGCTCATTAGCACAAAAGTTTCATTTTTGAAAAGCTAATAACCAGAATTTTCATGTGAATAGAAATTATGCACAGAAACAAGAAGCAATAAGAAATACCATGAAATCAGCAACATGACAGATCTTAAAGCAGCTGCTAGTCCTTCTTGAATCTCAACTGAGACTGTTGATCAACTTTAAAGCCAAGGCATGCTATTTTCTGACAGTACACAGGGAGAATTAATAAGTATTTGGTTCATGTACAGCCTTTCAGTTTACAAATTAAAGAGCGCATGAAATTAATGTTCAATTAGTTAATAAGCCAAATACTTGATTTAAAACCTTTTAAACTTCTGCTCAATTCAAGAATGATTTCCATGCTGTGTACACAAACAGAAAAAAAGCTCAAGATACGTAACAGTAAAATGTATTGATACTGCTAAGGGTAACCCAGCTCCTAAAATATTTATTGTATTTGAAAAAATGTATTTATAGAATAACTAATGGCAAAAATAAGTGGAACACAAAGTGATTTAAACTATTCAAGAAGAAAATGCTATTAAATGCCTAAACTATTTCTATAATCTATTTTCAATTCTGTTGGTTTTTTGCCTTATTTTACATTAGTCTTTTCAAGGATTCTTCATTAAAAATTAATGCAAAAACTGTTTTCATGAGTAAAAATGTAAAAAAAAAAATTTATAAAGTTTAATTTTGTTATAAACAGGATTGATTTCAAATTCTTAGCCTCAACCCAGTTAGGCTTAACACAATCTTTTCATGTCTTTGTAGCTTAATCTGCACATATTCACAAAAATGAGGAACTACAGCTACTCTTTGATAAGACTGCCACCTAGTGTACACTGTAAACTAGGATGAAGCATTTGCTTGAATTATTTCATTCCGCAATGTAGTCTAAAGGAGAATTAAAATTAATGCGCAAACTATGTCTTCAGAACTACTTAACTGAGCATTAAGATTTCCATTGAAATTTATTTTCTCATCTGGAATGCATGTTAAATATGCAGACATATTAATTTTGTAAAACTGTTACATAATACATGCATGTATTAAGTATACCAATACGGTTTTGATAGACAAAAATAAGAGAATATATAGCACATATAGAACATCCTACACAAAACTTTTACTCCATAGTGTTCCCGGTTTTGTCATCATCATTCCCTTCCACATTACTTGAATAAATTAAACTGAAATTTGCTCCCTGAGACAGGCAAAGCTCTAAACTGCGTAGTTGCAGTTGGATAGTCAGTTGTTTTGCTTCTTGCCTGTTCTTTCATCTTATGTCTTAAAGGTTGCGCTCTTTCCATCTTAGAAATAAAATTCTGTTGAAAGATCACAGTGACTGTCTCCAAATGCTTGAAGAAAGGTAAAGAGAGAAAAGAGAGAGGAAAAAGTGTGAAAGACTTAAAACAAGGAGTACCTACATCATGGATCATCAGTAGCTTTTGAGCACAAACAAAACTAATCTAAATATTACTTGGATTCTGTCGTCTGAGTTTCTGTAAGCCTAAGTCTCCATTTCTTACTGAACCAAACCTAGATCAATCATCATTGATAAGCTAACACCATTAAACAAAAAAACTGCCTTTTGCCTCAGTATTTTGAGTTTCAGCTTCAACACTCGGTGTCTTAAATAAAAAAAAAGCACTACCTAGAGTGAAACACAAAACCAGCATCCTGTAAGGAAAGGGCGTGACCAACACCTTCACTGACAGATTTGATTGACAGACTTCACTGTACAGTGAATTACAGAATCAACAAAACATTCATAAAAAGCAATTATCTCAGGCTATATCTGACACTAGCTAGGAGAAAAAAGGCGGGGGGGGTGGTGGTGGATATAGCTGTACAGTTCTCCAGCTCTTCTATTGCCTGATTTTACAATATGTATATTTATGGTCAGTTATTCTACAAATCTGGGAGATGAATTTTGCTAAACATTCGTGTGAATGCTGAACAATGATGATTAAAGTAGTAGCAAAGTTGTTAAGGTGCCTTGAGTGTATGTTTCTTACAACTTTACATACACACAGACATTAGACTTAAATAATCCATAGTTAAATTTGAGACGTAACCAGGAAAGGTGGAAAATATTTCCATAAGTAAAAGTTAAGCCCAACTGGAAAGCAGGAAAGAAATTGAGATCTTTCAAGGTCAACATAAAAGATCTAAGTATCAAGTTGACAACAGAAAATTATCTTTAATTATATAGAATAGGTATTTACACCTGACAAACTCAGCGCTCTAGAGGAAACTGGCGTTACTTAATTCCACTCAACTCTATAGCTATGCTGCCATCTAGTGAAACGGGATACAGGCTCTCCTCCGCAAGACTGTTCAATTCAGTCCTAATGAAAAAGATTATCCCTAAGATACATGTATCACAGCTCCCCTCTGCTCCTCCTTCACCACTACCTTTTTGTAACATGCGCTACAAGGTGACTGATGTCGGCCATAGGACAGCAAACATTTACATGCCTCACTTCAAATGCAAACCAGCCAAAAGACTTCAATGGAACTAAACACATATCGCAGTCCAGGATCAGGAAGAAATCAGCTATTAGAAGGTTTCAGACCATTACACAGATAAAGTCTCCAATTCATAGCTTGTAACACAGATAAATGATACTCTGAGCCTTCAAATTCAATACTGTTGTGGTTGTTCTCTCATTACAAGAAACACTGTAAAACCTTTTCAAAAATTCCAGACAGTAAAGAGGAAATAGAGAAAGTACGCACTCACCTGAGAAAATATATTTGCAGTTGGCGCAACTCTGTTGTCTACGATACTATATAATATTGCTAACAATCTGTCCAGGGGAAATGGCTTTGGCCCAAGGAGGTGATTGCTGGTCTGCAACAGAAACAAGATTTTTCAATCCAACAGATCTTTCCTGGAGTACCACAACATGCTATTCTCACATGATTTAGTGATTTATGTTAGGCTCTGGGGAGCCTAACAGATCATGGAAAACACTGCATATATACTTGTTGATCAAGATAAAGATATATACATAGAGCTCTATTTAACACAGCAAGAGTTCAAACTGCACAATAAATAGGAACATTTTTGAGCTATAACAGAGGATCTGATTCCAAATTTCCTGTCACTAGATTTACAGATTTACTTGTCCTATTGCATTACCTTGCCCAATCTAAAGATTAAAGACTACATTTTATGGCATTCTCAAGGTGCAGACAGTTTTCTTCACAGTTTAACAACAGTAAGACAAGCTTGGCTTCTTAAAAGCTCACGAAGTTTCTATCTAATGAAAAAACGGAAAGGTTTAGATTTATTCTATTGCCTATAATCACTCACAACAAGCTGCACATGAAAGACCAACAGTTTTTACAAATTCATAAAACAACTTTTGTGTTTTCCTTACTAAAGACAAATATTTTACTAGAATTTGCATTTTGAAAAAGCATAAGGAGAGGATTCTCTATAAAGTATCTAAGTATCCATTTTCTTTGAATCATTTTACCTTTTCTCTTCCTCCCACAGAGATGCAAAGTAATAAAAAGAATTCCTCATCTTAAATGCCATACTGAACTACTCTAACAAACAGCCTTATGGTCTAGAACACGAGTAGAGTCACTTGGCAATAGGCACCAACTGTAATATAGGAAATTATATTTAAACATAGGACAAAACTTTTTTACCCGAGGGCAGTTAAACACTGCACCTTATTGCCCAAGGCAGGTTGTGGAATTTCCATCCTTGGAGATACTCAAAACCTAACTGGGCATGGTCCTGAGCAACCTGCTCTAGGTGACCCTGCTTGAGCAGGGGTGTTGGACTAGACCAGAGGTCTTTGTCCACCTCAGCTCTTCTGTGAATTTCACCTTCTAAAACCAATTAAAAAAAAAAAATCCATCATTTATCTCTGCGGGAATAAAATGTACTGACTGCTCTTTTTTTCCCCATCAAAGTTTTTTATAGTTTTGGATGATTTTAACTTTATGGTTTTCATCTTCTCTTTTGCTTCCTTGTTACCATTTTGATATCAAAACCAAAGAAAACTTACGTGATCAGGCAATTAGAAACAAGAACACTTCAACTTACTGTTTTACTCAGGAAACTACTACTTGTTTCTACTTTCTCAAGATACACTCAATCACAGGGTAATTCTGGCTAGAAGGAACCTTAAAAGGTCCCTAATCAAACTCCTCACACTCAGCGCAAGGTCAGCTGGGAGGTGAGGCCAGGCCACTCAGGACATTACCAATTCAGTCTTGGAAACCTCCAAGGACAGACTGCACCACCCCTCTGGGAAATCAGAGTTGCTGTCTCGCTATTCCTCATATGGAAAAAGGTTTTCTTTATATCCAGTATAAACATCTTGTTTCAGCTTACACTCATTGTTTCTCACTCTCTCACCACGCACCATTCTGACATATAGTCTTGATGATCTCCTTGCAGGCACATGACAGTCTGCTTCTCTACCTTCCTTCTCCAGCTTGAACAACTGCAGTTCCTTCGGCCTCTCCTTGCAGGGCAAATGCTCCAGCCCCTGACCTTATTTGATGTCTCTCTGCTGAACTTGTTCTGGTTTATTCATGTATGTCTTGTACTGAAGGAGGGTAAAACTGGAGGGATGCAGCCCAAAGAGTGCTGAGTGGGAGGGGCCAGAGTGCATCCACCTCCTGTGACTTTAGTTGGCTAAAATAAGAAGTTCAGTGGGCTGAGCCCAAGATCAGCTCCTTTGCTATAAGAGCAGCTGTGTAAAGAGCTACCTGCCAGCTACAGACAACTGTGTTAGCAGAGCACAGCATATTTACTCAGCTTTGCATTTCTGTCCTTATCCTTCTTTTGCACCACACACATCATCTTCACAACTCAGCTGACACGGATGGAAATTTTAGGTGTTACATATTATTGTATATGATAACACTGAACTCAACAGAAGTCACAGAAATGTGAGTTCCTGATTTTTCAATATTAAATATTTTTAAAACAAACTGTTTTTCAAAAAAGAAGTACAAATCATAGGGCAGAATTGGGTAGTACCACAGCTCAGGACTACAGAGACTTATTTATGACCCAGACTGTCAAAAGTTCTGACAAGGGGAATACTTGTTTCTTTTTAAGTTTGTATGTCATTTGCACAGCTGTGACATCTGGTTTCCTTTTTTTTGTAGCGTACATTGATTTATTTTTACTATCAGAGCACCCAAGATTAAAGTCAAATTTCAAAAGGTGGTTTGTTTCAGAATGCTTCTGGGACAGAACAGCTCTCAAACATACCACCAACACCTCTGTGGCGTTAGTCATCAGCAAAACACAACTGCTCATTTCTTCAGCAAAACACAAAAATATTTCCAATACGTGTTTTAGTTTTTCATATCCAGGTGTCCCCAAAGCTACCTCTTGCTGAAATAAAGCAAGCAGTGCAAAAATTAACAGAAACATAGTCAAAACTTTAGAACGGCGGCGCGTCCTCAGTCAGGCTACAGGTATAGTGTAAATTATGAACTGTACAATCCTCTGCCCTTCTGCTTCTAAACACGTCAGTTCTGTTGTGTTCTTTACTATCAACAAAGGTAACCAACACACAGTAATTATGATGTGTGCACTTCACAAGTTTCTTGCTCTTAATATTATCAGCTCTCTTAGACAAAATACTGTTTTGAACTTCCAAATTATTTGAGAGTTAACTCTAAGAATGTAATGTCTAGAGGAAGCACTTAATTTAATATTTCTTTGACAAAATAAATTTCTGGAAGAACAAGATTTGCAAGGGGCTGAGGCAGAATGCTACATAGAATAGTAAGGGACCTTTCAGCTCACTTAAAAACACAGATACCTTCCACATTCAGAAAATCTCTTAAAAGTTTTATAGCCATCAAATTAACTCTGTGTCCCCACTATCATCTTTCCACCTTGGCAATACACTTGTCTAATGGTTCAAAAAAGACTTCTCCTCAGTTGCCACTACTTGTGCTCATGCTTTTTATCAACAGTATCAGTTTCATGTTCCCATTACTTGTCTGGCCTAAGTCTTTCACTGTCCTACAACTGCGAGCCATGTACTCACACTCCAAAACTCCACGAATAAGAATGAGAACCAAAAGCATTCTTTAAAAAGTGAAAGCTTAACCCAAACAATACCTCAGCCTTGGCCATATTG
>NW_010417006.1:71346-72398 GCF_000710305.1 Buceros rhinoceros silvestris | reverse complement strand
GTGGGTACCCTGTGCTGCTTGGGGACGCCTTGTCCTCCGTGTCCCCTCGCCAGCAGCCGGGCTTTTGTCGCTGCTGCTGCCCTATCAGTGAGCAAACAGAAGAGGGGAACCGGAGACATTGCCGTGGGCATCCTGCCCACCAACCTTTGCCCAGCGTGCCATCGGTGGTGCCTGCCTTGCGCTGCCGAACGCGTTGCAGAGGACGGGGCCGGAATGTCCGTAGTCCTCTTGGTGCGCAGAGGAGAGGAAATCTGAGCTAGGGACAGCTACCTCGCCCTTTGAATGGTGAATTGTTGGGGTGGGGTGTGAGCGTGGGAAAGCCTTCGCTCTTGCTGAGCAGAGTCGGTGTGGTATGGTGCGGCGGGACCTGCCTTTGAGAAGAATCCACGAAAACTGCATAGCAAGGAACTTTCCTTTTCTTAAAAAAAAAATCACCATGTAGAAACACCTAAATTTGTATTAGCTTGAGCAGGATTGCTCTGAAGAGGGGTAGAGAAAGGATGTCTTCTTCTGCCTCTGTCATTCTGTAGCTTAAAGAAAACCCATCACTTCAGCTTGAACCTTATTTTTCTGGCCATTGATTTATTTAGGATCTCAAGATCTATTGGATGCCACCATCCAGCTTGTACCATTACCAATAGTTTTATGTCTCTAACCTACATCTCGGGACACTGCAGTTCACTTTCAGATGGGTTATGTCCCCTGGTACCCAACTGAAAAGGACAAAGAACTTTCTGCGTGGTGTGAACTGCTTTGCAGCGCTGCGCTGCTCTGCCTACTCCCACCCATCTGCTGGCTGGTGTGGCTGTGTAGCTGTTCCAACCCACCTGTGAGGCATTTTGCTGAGCATAGCTTGGGCTCACCAAATAGGTGTCCACCTAAATTATTCCATCCTGGAGAAGACTTTACAAGCCTGGGGCGTTCCGGTCAGTGGGGTAATTCTCCCTTGCCCTGTGAGTAACATAAAGCTCCTCTGCCAAACAGGAGGTTTCTCAGGGTCAGCAGGATGGGGATGAAGCTGTAGGTCCATAAAATAGTTAACCTCAGGGCAA
>NW_010417006.1:68055-71234 GCF_000710305.1 Buceros rhinoceros silvestris | reverse complement strand
AAAGAGAGTTGTTGTTAAAGGCCCTAAATGAGCTTGTAAAACAACAAAACCATATTTTGTTTTTGGTGACATTTGCATGCAGACGTGTCTTAGTGAATCTGAAACTCAGGGAGGAGAATTTGGGCCAGTGTCTTTTGTAACGCAAGATGTGCTCTATTAATACCCTTCACCCTCTCTCCTGAACTGCCACAGCATTATTTCCCTGGGACCGGATCTCTGTTCATCAACCCAATTTCTTTAGTGATCGCTTTGCTTCAGTTTCTTTGGCAAACGAGAGCTGCTCGTGGTGCTGTAATGTGCTTGTCCATCTGGGAGTGACCAGAAACTTGAGGTGCCCTGGGCTACTTAACATAAGATACATAACTTCTGTCTGTAGATAATAGGTAAAATATTCAGGCTGAATTCTGGGCAGGTGTGGCAGGCTGGGTCTTTCTGGGTGTGAGATAATGCAGGGTAGGTGTCCAGAAAAGCCTCCAGAATGAGGTGCAAGTATGTTCTTTGGGGAGAAGTGGGATGCTCAGAAAGGTAAAGGTGATTGCTGGAACTGGGGGACAGCTGGACACTGGAAAAGTACCAAAGCAGAGAAAATAAAGTGAGAATGGAAGAAGAGGGAGGAGGGGAATGACCAAGATGAGGAGAGCAGGGTGTGCTTATGCTTTCCCACCTGTGTGTATTGTCTTAGTGCAGATCTGGTACAGCTGGATGTGAGAGAAAGGTCAGGACCCCTAATTAATGACAGCTGCTTCTCGGATGGGTGTGTTCCTTTCCCTGAAATCCCCAGTTAATACGGGATCTGTGGTGAGAGGTAGCCATTTAGCTCATGGATACTGATAACAAAGAAGAGGATGGGTCAGAAATTAACAGGGGAAAATTCTCTTAGTTGCTTTAATTTGTGTATGTGAAAGCCAGCTGGGCTTTCTTTTGCTCTTGGAAATATTTGTTTCAGAAATCAGCTACTTAGTGAAAGTTTATTTTTTCTTCTCTGCTGACAAAAAAAAGAAGGTGTTTTCTTTTGTTACTGTTTTGGTATTTGGGTGAGGCTCAGTAAGCACAGCCCCAGCATGACGGCTTGCCATGCTTCTGTAACAAAAACCTGGGTTCTTGATGTAAAGGAGCTTGCAGCGTGGCATCTTTGCAGCTAAGCTGTGACCAGGCAAAAAATCAGAGCTGGGGATGTACAGGGAGCGCTGGGCAGACAGTGCTTTTCCTCCGAGGCTGTGTAAGTGACTCCATCCCCTGCACGGTCATCGCATCTCCCTGGGGAGATCTGGGCAAAACCTGCTGATTGCCTGGGTCTGGGCCAGAATTCACCACTTAATCATGACTGAGAATTATTTAAGTGGCCAAGTCCTGCAAGCAAGGCTGCTGCGTTCGAGACGTGTTCCCCTGGTTTGTGCACAGGATATGGACCCTTGCAGCTGGGTGGAACGAGGTATTGAATGTGATGCTCAGAAAGGTCAGGTCGGTGTCTTCTCCAGGACCAGCAGGGATATGCCTGGCAGAAAAATATCTCGTGCAAAAGCAGAGCTTCCCAAAACTCCTCCCGGGTTTGGAGGGCATATCTCGGGCTAAGAGAACAGGCTTACATTGTCACTGGCCACGATAGCAGGGTATGCAGGAAGGATGCTGAAGAAGAAATTAAAAATCAGAGTGGAAGAAAACCTGAGAGGTTACATTTTTCACTTGCAGGATTTTTGTTGTTATTTGGTTGTTTAAAATTTCTAGTTAAGTTTTTATTAATTGTATCTTTAAAAACCCTTACTTGGCAATGAAGGGTTGTTTTGAATCAAAAGTGTTTCATTCACAAAAATGTCATCCATGTGTAATGAATAATGAGATTGCATGAGCTACACCTTTGAGACTGAATTCTGGGGTAGGGGCTGGTGTCATAAAGTTGTTATTTGGGGCATCGAGTCCCTGTCATTACACACTTCTGCGCTGGAGTCGGGGTCCTGGGTGCTGGTTTGCAGCGTGTTTGCTTTGGTGGGTTGAAAGATGCGCGTTCGCGGTGAGGACAGCATGGTAAATGCAGTCTTAAGTGCAAACTGAGCAATCGCACTGAATTGCTAATACATGGTCTCCATGTATTAGAATAATCTTTTTTTCTTCAAGACTAATGTGGCAGTTCAGCCTTTTATTTTTTTTTTCTAAATGGTTCTTTGTCTCTGGCAATCTTGCCTCACGTCATGAGACGGATGGTTATCTCAGGGCATAACAAGACCTTGAGTATTTCTCTCTTTACTCCGTTTTTCTATGACTTAGGCTTGTGTTTCCACAGAGCGAGAATCATTTTATGTTGTAGGAGGACAGGGAGGCTCTGAAGACAGAAATGGAAATCCCATCAAAGCAATCCTGTAGTTTAAACCCTCCAGCAGCAGTTTACGTGGCTTGTTTTCATCTTCCTTGTTTGGGATGGATTGCTGGGACACGGACTCTGGGTAACGTGGTCCCCTGTGCCTGAGGGTCAGAGGGGATGAGGGGTGGAGGAAGAGCAGAAGGTGTGCAGTGGAGGGGCGTCTGGTGCTGGAGCTTTGTGCTGCAAAGGCGAGCAGATCTGGTATTTTAGTGTATCAGAGTATATAAAAGCCTGAGGGTGGGTGGTGTGTGGCTGAGGTGGTTGTAAACACCTTTCCTGCAGACCCAGCATCTCCTCATTTCTAAGCAGGTGAAGCTTGTCCATTCCCTTGATGTCCTGAAGTGAGGGTGGTGGTTACAGGGAAACACACGAGTGCTGGGGGTTGTTTGATTTGCTCAGGATTAAGGAGGGCGCTGAGAGGACTTGACCTCAACCCTTTCATTCTCCTGTCCAACCGTGGGTCCTAAAAACACAGATGGGGAAGACAAAACTGAGTCACCGGCTCCCACCTCGTGCTGTCATCTGCAGCGACATCTCCCCATCCCCGCTGTGGAGCGACGGGGCTCTGCCTCGCAGCTAGTTCTCTCTCTTGCCCCCACTACCTCCTACTGGAAAGCTGTTCCAGAGCTTCACCACTCTAATGGCGTGAAATGGGCTTTTCATTTTCAAGCTAAAAGTGGAAACTTGTTCCTGCACCTCCATTGTCCTCTCAAATAGTGATTTTATTTTTTTGTCTGAGAATTGGGCATAAGCAGGCTGGAGGGGTAAGAAGGAAAAAAATCCCACAGCAGTTGTGTTTAGCTTGATAACGACTTTCTGTAGG
>NW_010417006.1:63517-67954 GCF_000710305.1 Buceros rhinoceros silvestris | reverse complement strand
AGGGAAAAGGACTTCTTGAAACAAAGGAGGTTTAAGGTGGCGGTGTTTTCTGTCCAGTCCTGGTGCTGGGTTGCAGCCCAGCCGTGGGCTGCAGACAGCAAGCAGAGGGGGCTGCTGAGACCTGCCAGCTGAATGAAGAGACCTTGGCAACTTTAGTGCCTTCACTGAAAAATTTTCCTGGAGAGGAGTGTTGGTGGGAGGCTCTTTGGCTTCGGTTTTAACGTCTTTTATTGTTATTTTTAACCATGCATGACCAGGGCCTGCTGATTAACCTCCTGATCTTTCCCCAGAGTAAATAGCAGCAGTACTTCAGTGCTGAACACGAGGTTCTCCTGGCTGGGGCCTTTAGGAGATCAGCAGCAGAAAAGCTTTTTGCTTGTGTTGGTTGCTTGGAAGTCCTGCGGTTATATCCCATATCATAGGGCATGAGTTACCTTTCTAGTGCAGGGTAAAAAAAGAGTTTGCCCACCTCCCCTCTAATTAGTCTTTATCCCCTCAAACAGGGGAAAAAGATCAGGAAAAGCTGTTGAATCGCCATCCCAACAAAACACCAGCTCCCCCCCAGCTGGTGAAGCGGGGATGCAGCCAGGCAGCTAATGAAGGGTCAGGCCGTCGCTTGTGTGCTGGAGGACACGTTACTGGGGTGGTGCTGTGCCTCGGCCAAGCGCCCGCAGGTATTTGGTTGGTCAGCTGTATGCTGTGCTCTGTGTAGTGGTACATGTGGTTTAAGGAAGAAGGTGGAGTGGGGGCATCTGAGTAACTTTTGGGACTCTTCTTGCTCCTGTCTCATGGCTGCTTTGAGCCTGCTACAGCTCTGCTTTGTGTGATTTTACTTGGCTTGATGGCATCTCGGAATCTGCAAACTGAACCCCATGGCTGATTTCTGGCTACAGGAAAGATTATTTATTTGAAAAATTAAATTCCGTTGCTATCTCACTTCCAGTCTTCTCTGTTCCTTTTAGTTTGTATAAATTGTCATGTGTCTTATGTTGGTTCTTCTTGTTTATTATTTTTCAGGGTCCAGCCTTCCTTTTTCCCTTCATGGGCTGTTCTTACGCTCAGTAGCGTTGGGTTCAAGCTGCAGAATTCTTTATTCTCTGCGCAGGGTTTTCCTGCAGCTTGCAGTGGCAGAAGGGGCTGGGTGGGGAAGTTCAATTCTGCATTTAGCCGTGTTGCCCAAGTGTTCCAGTATTGCTTTGGATCTTCTCTGGTCTCTGGCTGTGCCTTCCGTTTCAGATGAATGACACAGGAAAATGCCACCCCCTACCAGTGCCTTTCTCCTGAGCTTAGTTTAGCTTTGTTTTTTTTATTTGATTTTAAAAACGAAGTTGCATCAAGTTTTTATTTTGCAAGTTGTTATAGTCTGTTTATAAGTGACCAGAAATCTCTGCCGTGGGGCAGTGAAAGCCGTCTAGAGCTGGCATTGGTTGTTCTGGAGCAATGATGCTGCAGGATAAGAGACATTCTGCACTTAAAACAGTGTGTTTGCTTTAATATTTCCCTTGCTCCTTGTTAGTCTTTATTCCTTTTGGCTTGAAAAAATGGAATAAAGTAATTTGTGTGGAACTTAGGCATGCTGGAGAGTTTTCAATAAGCTTCGCTGCTGTTTGCTTGAAACTCTGGAGGTTTGAAAAGAAAATCTTTTCTGGGCAGTGCCCAGAAGTTCCAGGTTATGATATATCACCATTTAGGTGCACTTTTTTGTGCCCTGCCTTGATGAAATGGCTTAACTAAAATTACTGAACTCCCCAATAGTGTCCAGCATGGTGAACGTGTTCCAGCAGTCGAAGTGTCTAGCAGCAAGGTGGGCTTGAGCTGGCTATGGAGAGCTCAGCTCGCTGCGGGCAGGCGTTGGCACCACCCGCCTTACAGCCCGCTTCACTAAACTGATGGTGCTGCCCCAAAACGTACTTGTCTCTTATGAAGGTGCTTAAGTGAGTTTATTCACGTGGTTGATAAGATGTCTGATCTTGAAGCCTGCATTGGTGCAGTCATTCGGAGGGTTTGAGTCTGTGGTTATGCTGAGGTCGGAGATCACGGGTGTTATCTCAGCGTGTTCCTCAGCTCAGAATTTTTCATGTTGGTCACGTTGGAGAGCAGAGATGGTGAGAGGAACTGAGATGTGCTTGGGATGTTCTGCAGCCACTGACAGCACCAAGCCACCTTACAAAGGGCTTTGGCAAAACATCCCTGCAGAAGTGGGTGCTCACCCCAGCCAGCAGCCATCTGCCTGGGGAATCTGTCACCGGTTCCTGCAGAAGATGTGTGGGTGTAGAGGTCTCATAGCAGTGTTTCTCCAGAAATGGTGTCGCAAGCGCAGGGAGTGCATAAGAAGGGGAAGGAGCATTAGCAGACCCCGCTGGAAGGTGGAGTCAGGGAATCCTCTGCTCTTCTCCTTCCTGTCCACGGGCAGAGTAGTGGCACAGCGGGGTCACAGGAGGCACCACCCCCGTAACCCTCTGGTTTGTTCAGACAATGCTTAGAAATTGCTTTTGGCTTCCAACCAAAGTCCAGGAAAGGCCTGGGCTGGCATGGTTTCTCAGTCAGGTGTCTCCAGCCAGGACAGCAAGAGTCATGAGAAGTCTCATAATAAGTTATGGTAACAGGGACATCCTAGAGAGACTTATCCCGGTAGATCTGTTGGTTCTGAGAGATTTGGCTACTTAGCAATTTTTCAAATGGGCCAACTCAGCACTCCTCCTGCCTGGTGTTCCCTGTGGCACTAAAAGGAGTTGCCAGATTTGTGTGGGTTTGGGTTGCAGCTGTAACAGGAACACAGCACACAACCAGCAACTCTTACGTCCCCTCCTGCTGTGGTACGTATATTTAAAACCAGAAGAGCGATGAAGGGGAAGTTGCTATTAATATATGGCAGCAACGCAAAGTGCCTGTGTCGGGTCTGGTGAGTCGGGTGAAGTGTCCAGCTTTGTCATGGTGCTCCTTGAAGTTTGCTGTGTGGTTTGCTGTTGGTGTTGGATGGACATGGAGCTTGGGTCTAGATGAGAGAGCAGACACTGAAAGGAAGGTGATCAAGAGGTCAGCAGGTGTGATTTAACTGAACAGGCTAAGGTCATCCCTTCTAAGAGTTGGGTCACCACTGACCCTGTCATCTCTGTCTACTCCTCTGAAGAGCTATCATCTTCGGGAGATGATGTGCGTATGCTCCTGCATATAGCCCAGCTTTTACTTTCTTAATTAGAAGTAGCTTGACATGATGTGGAGCAAGGGGATGTATATGTAAGAGGCTGTTCTGCAGAAAATACTGTCGGTGTCAGGAGGATGCTTTAAGGGCCCAGTTGTGATTGAAACCTATTGTTTGAGGGGCTATTTACCCACATCAAGAGGAGACAGCTTGGGTGTGTGTTGAGTCGGTGTCCATTTGAGCTGGAGTCTTCCTGCTTCTGAGCCTGAGAATCTTGCAGGATGTTCCTCCACCCACATGTGTCCTCATCCCTGGCTGGAGGAGGGTGTGATGTCTCCTGGTCCTGTAGCAGTGCAGTGCAGGCTATGGAGGGGTTACTACTCTGAGCGAACTTTGGAAACCTGAGTCTAGGAAGTTGCAGATGGTATGAAGAAATCCACCTGCGTGCCCAAGACAAATCTATTAACATAAAACAAGTGTTGGGGCTCCCAATGAAACCTGTGGAGGCCAATGCATACTTTGATACCTGTTTCCCTGACTCGGGCACTGCTTTGATCACATCTCATTACACCGGGAAGGCTTGAAGCACAGTTACTGTGCTGCTGAGCACAGAGAGCGACACCAAACTTTACTGCCTCAGTTTTCTCTTCCTCAACACTGCCCTGCAGCTGCCCTGTCTTCCTCTTGCTCTTCCTCATGCCTGATCCTCTGTGTGGAAGTCAGAGATGGGTTTTTCAACAAGGAACCGTGACAGTTTCACCTTGCATGGCTCGCTTCGGTTGATCCCATGGTCCTGGGCTATCACAGAGCAGCAGCGCTGCATATTGAACTGTTTTTGTGGTAGGAAGTTTGGCAGGTCCCAGACTTTGATTACAGCCACGTGCTTGGAGGTAGGAGAGGACAACACGAGGACTTAAAGCACAGAACTGTGTGTGAGTGTGGAAAACTCTTGGTTCGCGTTGCAAACTTATAACCCAGTAACTGGCAGCAATCTTTGTGATTAAAATAGTAGGGGTGCCTGACCTTGGGTGTGGTGCGAAGCCGAGTCATCACCCTCATGGGAGGAGCAGCGTGAGTGTATGGGGATTGGGGCTGGTGGTGCAGAGCACCCCGTGTCCTCACTGGCATGGCTGGATGTGGGCAGCACTTGGCTGCTGCCGAGATGTGCTTACATCGACTTGACTGGTTTTATATTTGCCAGGCCTGAGCTGTAGTCATGAGGGTCTTGCATAAGGATGGGAGACCATGTGACATAGAAAAAACCTGCCTTTATCTGTGGCTGGTGGTCCCCGGCC
>NW_010417006.1:52572-63482 GCF_000710305.1 Buceros rhinoceros silvestris | reverse complement strand
GCGTTTTGACAAAGAAAAACCCTGCCTTTATCTGTGGCTGCTGGTCCCAGCCCTCTGCCAAGCAAGCTGCAGCTGATGGGACTTGTAGCAGCTTGGGAATTTGCTCCCCTCTCCTGGGTGGGCACCCAGCCACATCCGATGAGCCTCCTCACTTAGCTCTTGTGGTTGTGTTCAGGTATAAACCCCTCTGGGAAGTGTACTTGTCTTCCACAGGGTGTGCTGGGGGAGGATGGTGGCCGTCCCCGTGGGCAGGGGCTGGTAGCAGACCTCAATGCCCCATGCAGAGGAAATACATTGTCCCGTGCTGGCCCGCTCCCACCACACTGATGTAGCCAGACCATTAAATATGTATGAGGAGGAGAAAGTCTGCTCCATGCTTTTTGTAAAGAATTGCTGCACCGTGAGGAGTGCTTAGTGTAATTACTGCGGGAGAATAAATATATGATGAAGGTTTGTGAGAAGGGAAAACCTGCCCTTACCCCTTGGCAGCCTGATGAGGCGGGGAGCTCCCACCCATGCGGGTCTGAAGGAGGATGGGGCGAGGGGACCTTCGCTGAAGGGTGGTGGAAGCTTCAGTGGCTGACTTGGTGACTTGCAAGGAAGCTCTTTCTGCTGGGGCGCAGCTGGAGTAGCCGGCGCTGACATTTGCGAGTCGAGTTCAAACAAAGGTCCCTGTATTGGCTTTATTAGCGAGGCAGCGCCAGGGACACTAGTGGATGTGTCCTGCCCCCGGCCCCTGCCCTCCTCCGGTTCCTCTCAGTCTCACGCGCTTTAGGCAATGCCTCTCCTGAGGAGGAATTTGGAGGGGCTTGTGTTTAAGTGCTTTGTGTGAGGCATCAGCTCAGGGCTGTAAACAGCATGTGGTTTTGCTCAGAGCAAGTACAGAGCTGCCACTGGCAGCATTTTTCCGTTAAGGCAATGGCTGGAAATCTCCTGGCATGGAGAGCCGCGCTGCTGGGCAGCCAGAGCTGTGGGAGGAGAGTCTCTCTGAGGAGCGCTCTGCCTATCAAAAGTAAATAAAATAAAAAATAGCACGACAAGGGAGCAGCGGAGCCGTTTGTTTTAATGGTGCGATTTCTGTCCCATGCGGAACCTGGGTGGGATTTACTAATGAAAGATGGACATTCACCTCTTCTCTTTGAGCACGGCGTGAGATTTGGAGGTCTCGGGCAGATGCAGCTCTCTGTGTATTGGGTTTTGTGAATAACAGTTGCACTTGAGATTGCAAATATCTTAATTGCTAGTACAATTTGTATCGCTATCAATAGAAACTAGCACGTATCTCTATTTTGCTTGTATGTTTTTTTTGATACCTTTAAAATCGGGAAGCTCAGTCCTGGTGACTCCTGAACTCCCCTGCCATGTCCTGTCCTGCCCCATCTCTCCTTTCTGCACTGAATCCAGTCAAGAGCAATTCTCTCCTTCTCGCTTTCAGACCCGGACTGGGCATCCCACAGCCTAGGGATCTTCATCTGCTTGAATTGTTCAGGAATCCATCGCAATATTCCCCAAGTCAGCAAAGTGAAGTCGGTCCGTCTGGATGACTGGGATGATGCTCAAGTGGAGGTACGTGCATCTGAGGCTTGAGGTACCAGTGAGTTTGGGTTGCTGAATTCTACCAGCAAGCCTGTAAAACAGAGTGCTTTGTAAAGGTGCCACAGCAAGTGGGATTTAAGAAAACACATCTGGAAAATTCCTGAACGTGGGAATGAGTCCATGATGCTGACTGCAAAATGGAATAGCTGTTTCATTAACAAGTTGTGAGGGTTTCCCCTGCCCCTCTAAAAATGTCAATGAAATAGTGTGTGTAGAAATTATTAGTTTTAAGTAAAACGTCTTCTTCTGTTTCTTACATTACCTCTAGCCTAGCCTAGACACTAGACTGGACCTCTAGTCTACCACCCCTGCCCAGCTCATCCTTCTGCCTTTGTTCCATGTAGCACTGAAGACTCTTAAACTCACATCTTGAAGAACCGAACCCTGACAGTGTCAGTTCTCTCTATTTATGCCCCACACCTGCCTAGATTTGGGTGGTGTTGCAAAAGGCAAACCTCCCCAGGAAACCGGTCTGCTTTGCTGGTGTCTTTAAAGACATGAAGAATGCTACCAGTCATTGATCTTGATCTTGTATGTTGTAGTTTTGAGGTTTTCCTGAAACCACAGAGTCATGTGATTTATGAGGAAAATAGTCCTTTGTGTTGCATGGGTTTTCCTGCCACGAATTTTTTTTTTTTTTTTTTTTTTTTTTTTTTTTTTTTTTTTTTTTTTTTTTTTTTTTTTTTTTTTGAGAATAGTTTGAATATGTAAACTCGAAGCTGAAAAACTTGAAAATAATGAAAAAAATGCTTGGGGAGTGGGGGGAAGAAAAAGCTTAGCTGCTTGTTGTGCTTGTGTGCTTGGCATTTAATACAAGACAAAATGTATTTAGCATGGCTGCCTGGAAATCATGGGGGGGTTACGCTTAAAAAGTGACTTTAAATAAAATGGTTGAATAGGAACACACACAGTTTTGTTTGCGTAGTTCTCCACTAGATATTTGTATACAAGAGCAGAAGGAAAGGAGGGCTGTCAGGGCAGAAAGCATTTTTATTTATTTAATACTTCTGAGGCTGCTGGCATGGCTTTGCGAAAATAAATTTATCCTTTTGGAACAAGCGATGTGATCCCAAGCAAAGGGTGTATTGTTGGAGACTCTGACCTTGCTGGAGCTGTAGCACTGGAGACCTGAAGTTAGCGTCAAGTTTTGCCCCCGGTTACCTAATTTCTGAGCTGGATATCCTGGGACCCATCTTGTTCCCATGGCTGTGAGAGGGAAATGCCACCACGTTCTGCCTTCTGCTCCTGTGGGGATCGTGCATGTGTCTCTGGGACACAGAGCTGTCCCCAGCGTCACGTTAAGCTGGAGGAGCTCTGGCAGCAATAATCAGTATCAATTTCTGAGCCCTGGTTTGCAGGCACAGTCTTCACATCCCCCTTCTGAGCAGAGTCCTGGGGAACCCTCGCAGTGAGCGCACAGAGGCCCCATCCCAATAATTTTATTACTCTGTAAAAGGAAAAGAGGACTAAGGAAAATACCATTAACATTTTTTTTAATCCTTTCTGTTTTTTCTCTTTTTACAGTTTATGGCCTCAAATGGAAACAATGTAGCAAAAGCAAAATATGAGTCTAAAATGCCACCGTTTTATTACAAGCCAACGTTTCTTGACTGTCAGTAAGTAATCACCTTTGCTGGTAAACAGCATTTACTTGTTTGTGCAGCTGCAGCCTCTGTAATATTTTAGTTGTAGCACGATACATTATTTTTTTTTTTTTAGCCACAAAGAAGATTTCAGGAAAATCTTTGTTCTTCTGCACACATATGGTAGAGTTTATACTACGTGTGGGATCTTACTTAATAAGTACAGTTGAGATGATGCAGGGAAGTTAAGAGTTTGACTGTTCCCTAGACTCTTCCAAATATCTAAGGCTACAAAAATGCCGATTGATTTCCTCTGCCTTTTCCAATAGCCCTTCTGCATCCATTCTGGCTTATCTGCTGCGTGAGCTTCTGGGTTACCTGTAATGCAAAAAGGCTGGGTTTTAGTGCCAAGGTAGTGGATTTTCTATTTTTTTTGCCTAAATGACAAATATTCTCCTGCACAAAGGTGAGTGAAAAGAAGTTGTCTCCCACACAGCACAGAGTAAACTTCCCGAGGGAGCTGGGGTAGACTTTGTAGAGCAGGAGGGCTGAGCAGCCAACACATGCTGGACCATCCAGGGAGCAAGAAGATGAACTGAAGTTGTTTTTCAGCATCCAATCCTGCAGAACACCAAGGGGGTTTTGTATCTTTGTGAAACCACTCTTTACAGAGGGTCTGGAGGGCATAATTTCCAGAGCCAGTGCTTTAGTGCTAGCAAACTGGTGAGTACTGGTCCCTGAGATCCTTCCCAATATTGTGCTTTAACTGAGTGGCACTAGTTGCAGCAGGAGCTGTGGTTTGGCAGCATGGCAGTGGCGTGAAAAGGGCTTGGGAGGCTCTGAGCAGCTGGATGATGTATTTGAGCATCGTAAGAGGTTCCCAGAACAGAACTGCTGGAAGGGTTTGTAGGACTCTGCAGGAGTTGGTAGCCTTTGGGTAGGAAGGCTCTGCTGCGTTCTCCAAACCTGAAATCGTTCCAAAGTGTTCATGAGTACCTGTGCTCATCCTCGACGTGGATTTTAATCCTCTTGTAATAGCTGTTAAGAAGAGTTATTGTCTTCTACGTTAGGCAAAAAGCCTTTTATAGTAAGGACAAAAGAGGGCACCTGTCGTGCCTGTGAAATACCTCGGTGATGCATCTGTTACCTGCTGTTTGACAATGCTCAGGTGCTAAACCTGGGAAGACCCAGGTGGGAGTGGTGCTGCCTGGCCTGACAATAAAAAAAACCCCATCCATTTATGCAGGTCTTGGTTTTGATCTGAAATGGCTTCTGGCAGCACCGTCCATGGTTTGTACAGGCACAGAAATGAGTGGTGTAGAGGGGCATGCTCTGAGCGTGGTGTGATTATCTTGCTAGGATTATTTTTCTCCAGGAAAAAAAGCCCCAGTCTCTTGTCTTTCCTGCTGCTGGAGCACCTCTGCTGTGGTGGGAGGGAGCCCCAGGAGAAGCCACGGAGCTGGTGCTCCCAGCCAGAGCCATCCCCCAGGTCCAGGGGAGGAGATGGGGCAAACGCAGCTAAACGTTTATTTTTTTTTCCTGTTCATTTCAGAAAAACAGCTTAAGCAAGGTGACCTTTTTTTTTGAGTCTGTCTCTCCCATGGCAGAGAGAGGGAAGGGTCTGCCTGTTTGACCATGTTGGGAGTTTGGGACATTGTTGGTTCTCCTTCTATCTTGAACTGGTCTTCAACTTTCTCCACTGGGTCCTGGCTTAGGGAAGGTGAAAAGGTGCTTCCTGTGGGGTTTCCTGGGGACTCAGGAGCCCTTGTGTGGGTGAGGATCTGAAAGGTCAGGACTGTGTTTTACTAAAGACTCACTATGGAAAAATAATGCTGCAAACCCAGTGGCTGGAGGAGTGGAGGGGACTTGCTTTGTGACAGTCAAGGACAAAACCTGCTTCTGCCTGTCCAAACTTGGACAACAGGATTGCTGTTCCTCCACCTAACACAGGGCAGGCTTCCTACTTTTCTTCATACTCTGGGCATGACACATTTCTAGGGGTTTTAAATTTTGTTTCCTCTTAAATCTCAGTTAAATTCCATTAGATGTTGCTCTCCAGCCTTGGCTGCTGTTTTGTCCTAATAGGACAGGGCCCTATTTGATATTCACGTTGTTCAGGAGCAGAGTCCTGGTTCTTTTCCATGCTCCATCCTTGCCCAAAGGGGTGCAGAGCTCATGCCAGGGGAGCCCAGCTGGAAGTGGGGCAGGTCCCTCTGCAGCTTTGGGGCATTCTGAGACATGAGTGCAAACTGCACCCAACTCTCCTTGCAAGGGTCATGCTCAGAGATAGCGAAAGCTCACCCTGCAGATCAGACAGCTTGGGGACCACAAGCGTTCTCATTCCTTCTGCTGCTGGGCTGACAGAAAAGTCTGCGGCTGGTTCTGCGCTCGCGTGGTTTGGCTTCCTTTGATAATGCAGCTCAGGCTTTGCCACTATGATATTTTTCTTCCTCCATCCTGTGGTGCAGTTGCACTCCGGGGAGCTTTGCTGAGCGGTGGCTGAGCTCCAGCCGCAGCCCTGTCAGAGCTGTCTGTGAGCACAGAGGGACTGTGCTGGCGCTCAGCCGGTGGTGCTGGGGCGGCTGCTCTATCCACAGCCCTTCCCGATGCAGCGAGGGTTAACTTTTTGTGTTTCTATTTGGTTATTCATTTATTTCTTGACTGGGAGAATGAGACAAGGCTGGTCTACCTGCAAGAGGCTGCAAGTCCAGTTTCTTTTTTGCTCCCAACTTGTTCCTGTTTCACGCTGGGACAATGTTTAGCCCAGATGCCGCAATTTCGGAGCGGAGCCTGGAGCTCTGCTCCTGTAGGTTTTCTCTGGACTGGCACTGCTGGCTCTGCAACAGCAGCAGAGTGCATTGGGGAAGAGGTGACCTCTTGCAGTAATGGGTCTCTTCTGATGCTGCTGCAGAATAAGCAGCTGTGGATGTGTTGCCTGTTGGGAATGTCTGGAGGATGGTGTGCCAGGCTGTGTTTTCCTTTCTCTAGTTAGAGGCTCTCTGTGCCTTTCAACAGACACACGATAAACAAGAGCAGGGGAGTGCTCTTGTTAAAGGGATATATATTTAGCTTTCTCCCCGCCTCGCTGCAGTCCAGTCACTGCAATAGCACGAGTTGTTCCCAGCTCGCAGGCCTGAGTAGCGTCGCGACGGATGACGCCTCCATCCAGCGCTGGCACCGTGCTCTTGTGTGCCAACCCACGTTCCGTGGCGTGAAGAGGTTTTGGTGCTTCTGCAGCCCGTGCTCTGGCCAGCTGCAGGGCTGGGCAGGCTCTGTGGCAGCTGCCGTCAGCCTCGGCACGGCAGGATGCTAACGTGCGAGCCCTAATAAGGACAGGCAGTTTGTTCTTCTGAAGCTTTTTGATCCTGTAATGCTACTTCTGGAATCCCTCCACTTTGGTTGCTTGAAGAAATGCGAAGTTCAGAGCAAGAGGGGAGAAGTGCTGCAGCACCAGCTTGTCTGCTTTTCTTCTTGCCTACGATGTTGTGTTTGACTCCTTGGGAAATACGTGGTGTTTGCCTGCTGCATCTGGCTTCTGCATCCTCCAGAAACCCCGTTGTGACTTCCTGGCTCTGTCAAACACTTGGCAAAGGTTAGAGAAGTTGGAGGCATGCTCTGGAATTGCCCAGGAAAGATTTGCCAGCTGTGCATAGGCAAAAAAACCACCCAACCAAATTTAAAAAATCCCCCTTTTTTCTCTCCTTTCATCTTCTGTCTGCCAGCAACTTGGCCCATGCATCAGGAGCAGCGAGCAGAGCAGCCAACTTCTGTACCACTGGGAAGTCCCTGAGGCTGAAATGAATCCCAGACTCTGGGATGTTCCTACACCACCGCAGTGTTGGCCCAAAGAGCCTTGAGTGAGTAACTTAAACCACAAAACCCCTCTTTGGATGGTCGTGAGTGGTCATGGCCCGGCTTTGTGCCCCACGGCAGCTGATGAGACCTGTAAACCAGCCTTTTCTGGGGCAGATACACTGCAAGCACAGGGCTGAGTTTTAAGTCACCGGGGAGTAACAGGGGTAGCATCGCTTTTGAGTGAAAGTAAAGGAAAAGGGCTTTGTTCAGCCATCTGCTTGGCTGAAAGCTGGTAGAAGATGATGGAGACAAGCTCTCACCGGGTTTTTGTAGTATTGGAAGTGTTACCCCTGTCCTGCCCAATATGTCATGTCATTCGCTGTTGTCTTTTTGCCTGATTCAGGAACGCAAAGCATCATTCTGTGGACCTGTGTAAGAGCTGCAGTGCATTGCTCTGCTCCTCTCACCATGCTTCGATAAGTGGGAGCTACATCTGCTCCTTAAGCAGAACATTTAAATATACTGACTGCCAGTACCTTGGGAGGAAAAATGGGGCAGAACGAGATAAGACATCAGCCAGACAGAGGCTGTATCCCAGTGAGGCTGGTACCTTGAGGAGTCATCTACATAGTCATCTGAAGAACAGTTATTAGCAGAAGTGGCTCATTGTGTTACAGTACGATTAAAATGTGCAGAGAGAAAATTGACTAGTAAACCCCTGGATTTTTTTCTTGCTTTTATTGTTTAAAGTTTGGCTCATTTGGTGGAGGAGCTACCAAGCCCACCACCTCAGTCTGGTGTCTGAAGGTCAATCTGGTCCTGTTCCTTCCCATGCATGGGGCATAATGATGGTCAAGGATGCAAACATCTCACCTGGTCTCCTCTTCCTCTGTCTCCTCTTCTGCTACTTTATAGACAAACTTTTTTAAGGCTTGAAGTCCAGAGGGGTAGTTAAGTGCTTTGCTCAGGCTTCTATGTATTAATAAGGATCTTCAGAATTTACATCCATGGCTTTCAGAAGTGCCTGATGTCTTGGGAGTGAAGCTCGCGGTGCTGCAGCATGGCTCTTGGGGTGGCTCCTCACTTCCCCAGTGGTGGAGCCTCCTGCGATGGCTGAAGCTGGGCGCTTGGCCTTGGGACGGCTCTGCCTGAGCATCACTCTGCTGTCAGCCGAACGTGGGAGATCTTCCTGCTCCTGCAACCCCAACCGGCCACAGGGTCTTCTCTGCTCATTGTTCGTTTTCTCTTTGTTGTTAGCTCATAAGCCTGTTAATTCATATTGATTCCTTTAATTTCCAAAGGAAATTGCTACAAGGTTAAGATAGTACCGACACAGGCTGTTTCCTACGTTTTTAATCCGTGTTTAACCATTCTGAAAATCAGCATTGTAGTGAAGCGAACCATGAGTGTAAAATCAACCAAATATAAAAGGAATCAGTTAGCGTTTTAATTGAGCATGTTATGATTTTGCATACTCACATTCAGCTTTAACTTCTTCAAATCCATAATGCGAGACTTTTATGCCCCGATAGCCAAAACCCCTCTCTTTTTGCTCTCCTCCAGAAGCTTGTTGTTGCCACTGGTCATGCGGGGGGTGGATGGCACGTCGCTCCTGGGGCACTGCAAGCCGGGATGATGCACAGTGCTCCTGGAAGAAGCCCCCCAGCTGTCTCATGCCTCCAAAAAGCCATTTAAAAGCAAGTCCTCAGAGCAAGGACTTACCAGATAGGAGAAGATGTGGAGGCAGAGTGTGAAGCTAGACAGGTTTTTAGTCTATGCTGCAGTGGCTCTCCTTGCAGCCTGAGCCAAAATTTGGACTCAGACTTAAAATTTCATTAAAACAGTTGTTTGACAGAAACTTGGCACAGCTGCATCCACAGAGCTGCCTGTGGAAAGCAGATCGGGTTTTGCTGGAAAAACCTCTGACAAATTCCAAAAGCTACAAGTTTAGATTTTGGAACTGGTGTTCCCAGATGACATTAATTCCTTTTGTCTTTGTTGGATTTGATGGTGTCTCACAAAGATGCAATTGGAGGGTGGTAGCGGATGGGGTTTGATGTCTTTTGGGCCGCTTTCACCTCTGGCTGTGGCTTCTTGTCTGTCATATGTCTCCAAAAAGCCACAGCAGCCGTGCAATGTCTGTGGTGCGTGCACTGTCGTGCATCCTCGGAAAGCCAGCCCAGCTGAGGGGCTTGGCTAACAGTGACCTGGAGACTGTGCATTTGGCCGGCCCGTCCTCCCCCGCAGAGCGCAGTGCAGCCGTGCAGCGACAGGTTGATATTAAACCGCCTGAACAGCTTTCCCTGCGGTGTTTTTTGCTGCGAGTGAAAGGTTTTAGGTGTGTGGGACCAAGATAAAACTGCTCTGCTGGTGGCTTCTGAAACCCTCCTTGCTGGCCCTTTGACAGAGAGCGCTTGTTTTCATGTGGGCGGCCAGGCACGCAAACAAGTACCTGAAATGAGATTTGGAGCTCTTGGGGTTGGTGGTGCTTTGTCAGCCTCCGGACTGGCCGCCTCCCCGGTGCAACTCAGTCCAGTTCCTTTCGGGACATGTTGGAAATGTGGGTTTTCTTCAGGGTTTTGGGTTTTAGCGTTTTTTTTTCCTTTGCTTCCAGGTTTTTATCTTGATAATTACAAAGATCTTTCTGTTCTAATTGCCAGAAAATGACATATTCCCTGTAACCAGCAGCCTGCCAGACTTTAGGTGGGCTGTTGAAGCGTTTGGAGTTGATCCCAAAAGCTGCGCATCTCCGCAGTTTAGAAATGATGCACTTATTTTTCTAACAAACACGAATGGCGTATTTGCTACATCAAGCCATCAGCAGAAATGCAAAAAAATACCACGAGCCTGTTACAGTCATTTGTTCCCAGAACTCCTGTCAAAATTGAAGGCAGGATCCGGATGGAGGGTCCTGTATTCTGCATGTGATGTCCATCCTAGGTTATTTACGTACATATTCACCTTAGGAAAAATACATTTTAACTTAAACACAGCAAGAGATGTTTAAAAGGCCCCTGAAGACATACTTAAAATGAACTGGAGCTCAGGTCTGAAGGCCACTGAAAGTGCTGGAGAAGACTGTATGGCTTGAGGGAGCTTTGGATGCTCCTTGCCCTCCAGTTGCTCTCAGATCCCATAGATACCAGGACAGAATCCTGCTCCTGTTTGAATTCATCCAAGCTGTGCCAGTGAAACTAGGGTTTAACACCAGACTCAAAAGCAGCTTTTTATGGCAGGATTGCCTCCAGTTCCTGAGAGTGAGCATGGTCAAGTCCCTGATCAACTTCTTTATTGTGTTGGAGGGAGATGCTGGACTTGTCGCCATCCTTGTTGGGTTTTTGTTTCAGTTTCTTTTGCTGGAGTTGTTCTGCTTTCTATAAATAACTGCTGGAACAGAAGCTGCAGCTACTGGCCTTCCACTGAGTCATCCCAACCTGGGCTGCTCTTGGTGTATCTTGATTTTTGGGAAATTATTGCTGAAAGAGCCTAGGTTTGTGATGATGAGGAAAGGGGAAGAACGTGTCAGCTGTCAGAAAGTGCTTGCTGTGAGTCGGGAAAGTGGCACGGCTGGAGCCCTGTCTGCCATGGGAGTCGCCATCAGAGCCGCTCAGGATCTGCCCCAAATGCTGGGAGAGGTTATCGAGAGAATTTTGCAGCTCCTCAGAAACCCTCTTCGGGAGAGGTGCCCAATTTGGGCTGTCTTGCACAAAAGCTGTGGAGATGTTGAACCGCCGCTGTTGACAGCGTCACGGGAAATAAGTCGCTGCAGAGCAGTGTTCCCTAAGGTGTGAGACCGGCAGAGTGTATCTCTTGTAGTATTTGCATTATACAGTGAGAGAGTTTTCCCACTGCTGCCCATGAACCTGAATTTATACTGTGTTTAAACATCCGCCCTGCAAGGCTGACTTCCAGAGACCGGGAGCAGCTGCAGCTCCT
>NW_010417006.1:48444-52503 GCF_000710305.1 Buceros rhinoceros silvestris | reverse complement strand
CCGGGAGCACCTGCACCGCCTGCTGAATCCACTGAAGTCAGGTGGAGCTGAGGGGGCTGTGAACTTGATTCCTTCTAGTTAAATCCCTCATCGTCTTGATCAAAAGGTCCAAGTTTGGCTACGGTGATAAGTTATCTGCAGCTGCCGGCCTGCAAAAATTGCAAAAAGGGTAATAAATGTAAGTATTCGTGTTGATTTTGTGATTAAATTTTGGTAGCTTTGTTAATGAGCGGCAGAATTACAGAGACAGGTGATTAAGTGCTACCTTTCGGGTCATCAGTCTTCTACGTTTGCTGGCTCCCGTGTTGTGGATGTCAGACGCAGCAAGAGCATCCTGCCCAAGCCCGAAGAGCCCCCTTGCACAGTTCTACAAAGCACATCTGAACCGCCTGAGGTGAACTGGAGATGGGTAGTGCCCAAACCAGGGCATGGCACAGGGTGGCAGCAGAAGGGAGATGGGTGCTCATCCTCAGAGTTTACCGTCAGACTTACAGATGTGTGTGTAACAACTACAGATCAGTCATGAAAAGAGGAGCAGAAGGGGCAAGGGCAGAGTTGGTGCTTATTTCTGTTACAGCAGAAGGTCACAGTTGAGTTTTGGGTGCAGGGAAGCTATGGTGCTCCCTGAGTCTGACGGGAGAAGGCTGATGCCCCAGCCAAGGAGATGAAGCAATGGGTGGAACAAAATATATCCAATTATTTCCTCCTTTCCTGCCAGGAAGCTGATTACAGCTGCAGTTCTCGTTGAATAGTGTCTTGCAGCGTTGATGAATGCTGTTGCTGTACCTGCGTATGAATTTTCATAAGCAGTGTTAGTACACTTCCCTTCTTCGAGCGTTTCTGGAATGCGTCTGCTGAAAGATAGCGTTGAATTTGCATGGTCAGTGAAAAAGAAGAGGTGATTAAGTATGTCAACCGTTTTCATTGGTGGAGAAGTTGGTGTGTGAAGCATGATGGGTTTTACAGAGCATGCCCGATGCTGGGAGATCTTTTACTGTCGTCAGTGTAGGCCACTCTGGAATGTCTGCTGTGAAGCTGGGATGACACATGCCTTTATTTCCGTGTGTCATTTCTGCCTGCTTGAGCTATTTAAGGTTCTAGGGCAATTAAGAACTAAGTGCAGTTAAAAATGGTTTGAAGCAAATTCTAGCATATTCTAAATCTAAATTACTTCATTAGTTCCAGCACTCGTGTTAAAATAAAATAGCAAAATGTAATCTTTGGGGTGTTTTTTTCTGTTTTGGCAGTTGAAGTCTTGGTGCGTAAATCATTGGTACAATTTTCAACAAGAAAAGTGAAGGACTTTGTAATAGCTGTGTTTCCTGCCATGCATGATGGATTTCTTTCTTAGACTTAGCAGTACAGGCTATGAGTTTGGAAGAGCTCTGCCAAGTGGGTTCTCACCACCCTTGGGTGTTTGAGTCCTGTGCTTCCCCAGGGCTCAGCCCTCTCACCCTTACCCAGCCGCGTTCTCCAGGTCTTTGAGGCTTCTTCACTTTTCACACCCCTGTTCCTTCCAAGAGGTCGCCTAGGGCCTGGGGTATGGCTGTCCCATGTCCCTTTCCTTTTGAAGAGGACACCTCTCACTTGAATTCCGGCTGTGCCTAGGTTGGGAGGTGCACGACACCCTTCAGCAAGCCCCGTGTTCGCTGAGTCACAGGTGTCACCCATCCCTGTACACGCAGCGCACCAGGCACGCCCGGTTTCTGCTTCCGCAGCGATAGCTTCGCAGCCAAGGTTTTCTTTTGTGTTCAGCTTGTTGTGGTTTTCATTTACTGACCCCATTTACTGAAGAGTGTAGGCTGTGAAAATTAGGTTTATGATTGTTCATATACTGAGGGAGTTTTGCACAGGGGCTGATGGGGAGGGTTGAAATGGGCTGTCCTGCTAAGTCTGGAAATACTATTAAATAAATTTCCAATAAAATTGGATGTACAAGGAAACAATTTGTTATTGTCCAACAGTAAACAGAAGAAGCCCTTGACTCCAGACTGTGCAATGCAATTTTTTAAAGACATTTTAATCACAGCTGCATTCTGATTGACAAAATAATGATTCTGGATTCTTCCTTAGTGTGTCTTGGACCATGTTTCCTTTTCTCTGTATTTTTTTTTCCAGACTGCTGCGGGAACAGTGGATCAGAGCCAAATACGAACGAAAAGAGTTCATTCACAGCGAGAAGCAGGAGCCTTATTCTGCAGGTAGCGAAAGACACTTTTGGCAGATTAAGTTTTTTGTCCAGCACCTTCCATTTTATTGTCACTGTTTATATGTTCTTTCTATTGGTTATTGCTCATGTGTCACTAAATCGGAGGAGAAAGCGTGGTATTTTGGGGAAGGTCCCTCCTGGCCTGCCCTGCGTTTGGTTTGGGATATTGGGACTGTTAATACCTGATGGAAGCAAATCAAGAATCTTTCTGTTGACTTCTGTGGGCTGCTCGTCACCAGCAAGTCGGATAAAGTACCAGTGAGTTTGTTTCTGGTAGCAGGAGGTGTGAAGCTGGGCTGAAATGGAGATCAGGGTGTTTGTCTCATTGAGGTGACTTTTGCTTTGGAAAGAGAAAGCAGGGTAATCCCTTTCCCATGCTAGTAATTAGCATGGTTTGGCTAATGGTGGGTAAGTGTGCCAGGTCCCCTGCTCTTCCCAAATCTCTGTTACTGTCTTTCTACAACGCTTCGAGTGTTGTCGCTGGGACCTGGTCTCCTTGCAGTATAGGAAATGCAGAGTCCTGCAATTGCAGAGACCCAGCACGTGTGGCAGAGCTCGTTTCAACGCTCCCAGCATGATGGGCAGGTGATGGCAGCCTTGCAAAGAGGTGATTTAGTAGAGCAGTGGGTTGGATTATTTTCTTGCAGAAAGGCAGAATTTGAAGAGGAGACTCAGGGCTCAACCGTGTTCATTGTGTGGCTGCACCAACATAAGGACCGTCGTGAAATTAGCTGGGTGTTCCTTTGCTATATGTAAATGGTATTTAATTTATTCTGCATATTAAGTAGTTGACACCAGCTATGTGCTTGGAGGGCTCTGGGACAACTCTATTAGCAAAGACCATGTTACAGATGAAAGGTTAAAATAATATTTTCATGCTGCTTTTCAAGACTAGTAATAAGCAGGTAGCTCCAGCAGTTTGCTGTTTTTAAAACCACAATTAAAATCTTATTTCTTATATTCTCAATTTATGTTTAGAGCGTTTCTGCTCTGCTGTTTTGTATCCATGAGGCATGCATGTAGTGCGTGTGTGGTATCCATATTCATGTAGAGCACATTGTGCACATTTTTATTGTAGAATTTTAAAGCCGTCTGCTGGAGTTGGACATGTTCTATTAACAAGAAATAGTTTGATTTTGCAGATACTTTTGGGATACATCTGCCAATGTGTGTATAACGTTCACCCAGGAATAATTTTTTCCGATTTATACCATGCAACTTCGAGATATAAAAGCTGGGATTCAATGAAGTACTTTAGGCAAATGCATAATTTTAAGCACACCGTTAGTGCTTTTGACTCCTCGAGGAGCGTGTACCAGGTTAAAGTGAAGTAGGTGCTTCAGTACTGTGTGGGAAGAAGGGCAGCATGTCCTGAGCTCTCTGAAAAATATTATAGGAAGAGTTCAAACGGGAGTTTATTTTAGCAGCATATTTTGTAGATGTTCTCAGTAATGTGGCTGCAGAATATTTAGCTGCCTGGTGAAGTGATAGGGTTTTCTCCCCTCTCTTTGAAGTTCAAAAGCCATTAAATGCGGAGTAGAAGAGGGTGGGGTGAGCCATTTTAAATGAACAGTGCTCCTGGGAGGAGGAGGGGAAGGAAGATGGGCTGTGGGCATCTTGCAGGTCATGTATGAGTGCCTTTACGTTGTATATTTGCTTTGAGAATTGTGCCATCGTTAAAATCTGGCACAGGAGCCGTGCAAATGAGCTGTGCAACCAGGATATCATTTGTTGATTCTTCTGGACTGTAAATTCTCAGGGAAGCTTTGCCAGGTGTTTTCTCCTTAGGAACCAGGTTGGTGTTAGAACAAAACAAAGCCGGGGACACTCACCAAACTTCCAGTGCCAAC
>NW_010417006.1:45893-48339 GCF_000710305.1 Buceros rhinoceros silvestris | reverse complement strand
ACCTTCCAGTGCCATCTCCTCCCTTCTGCTGACCCATCACAGCCCCTAGGTGTGACGGCACAGCCGTACCGCTCTCTGTGCCACAGGGTGCTCCTTCTTCTGGACTGCATGGTGTAAATCAATGATGCTGTTTCCAGCTCTTGGTCTGTTGGAATCAGTTGTTTTCCAGGTTGTGGCTTGAGAAGGGAGCCCAGGGAAAACCGCGTGTCCTGTAGGGAAGCAGCATGCTGGAGATCATAGAACCACAGAATCATTTAGGTTGGAAAAGACCCTGAAGAGTCCAACCATTAACCTAGCATGGCTAAGACCCCCACTAAACCATGTCCCTAACAGAGATGTTCTCGTCTGTGTTGGGACAGTTCTTGTATCACTCGGGGAAACAGGGGTGTTCCGTCATCATGTCATACCTGTTGCCCACCTGGTGTAAACCAGTGCTGTCAAAGCAGGTCTGGAGTGCGTTGTCCATGAGTCCTCCAAGACAGGCTGGAGCTTGCAGAAGAAGCGCGGCCACACCACAAGTCCCGGCTCTGCCCCTGCTGCTTGCAGGGGTCGATACGCCTTAGTGGCCACCCCAGCGGCTTGGAGGATGCACCCTGCATGGGGTGGACCTCCCGTGCCTCATTATGCCGGCTCAGCATGGCTGGGAGCCACAGAGGATCTGGGACATTGCTTTCCCCTAACGACTTTCACCGGCGGCTTGGAGGATGCCCCCTGCATGGGGTGGACCTCCCGTGCCTCATTATGCCGGCTCAGCATGGCTGGGAGCCACAGAGGATCTGGGACATTGCTTTCCACTAACGACCTCCCAAACTGCCTCTGAACGCACCGAGGTGGGACCAACTCAAGGACACCCTCCTGCCCACCCCACATCCTTTCTGTGTCTGTCTTGAATGTGTGTTTATCTATTTTTCTTTCTAATGCTGCCTTAGACCGTTTTCTTTTCATCGTCCTGAATTCCCTGGAGGGGTGTTAGATTACCAGTTTCTAAGCATGAAACATTTTGTTGCTAATAGAGACGTTGGTATTCATTTTCTCATGTTTGTTGGAAGATTTAATTCCATTTTCTGATCCCAGGGGCAATTTTGCATTCTGATATTTGTTCAATAGTTGCATAAAAAAATAAGAAAATGATATCTTTGAGTAGTTTTGAGCAACATCCTTTTCCAGGCAGCCTGACAAAACCCTGGTCAGAAATTCAATGTCTTTCAGAAAATCCTTTGGGGAGAGACTGTCTGGAGCCTGTAGATGCCAAGCAGAAACTATCACAGCCAAACTGACAGACTTAGGAGAAATGAGTCTCGGGACAGGAGCGTCAGACGTGCGGATCAGAGCTGAGAGAGTCATTCAGGGCAGCCTGGCAGGAGGATGCCACAAACTCTTCAGCTGCTGGAGGAGAGTATAAATAAGAGGCAGCGTGGGATGCAAAGGCAACAGCTGCCCCGAAAGGTCTTGCATGGTCCCTGAACCAATGGCCAACATCTGCCTCGTGAGATAGAGAGCAACGAGAGGTGGCAGAACCAGAAGTGGGAAACAAAGATGCTTTGCACATGCAGAAATGGCCAGTGCGGGCAGTGCTGAGCGCTGACGCCAGCTCTTACGCCTCACCCCGGAGAGGAGCCGCGGCTGTAGATCCATGGGTCTTGGTTCAGTCTTTGCATCAGATGTCCCCTCTCAGGGATGTGCCGCTTACCCTCGGTAGGAGACTGCAGTGGAAATTCCCGTAAGGGAATTTTTAAAGAGTTTCTTGCTGCCCCAGGAGGCCTTGGAGCACAAGTCCATGTGCTGTTCACAGCTTTCAGCTCCACTGCCCCCACTTTGTTTTTCAAACTCTGATAGTTTCCTTCCTCCGAAAGGGCCGTCATTAATGACTATATTAGCACCATTGATTTTCTGTGAAGAGTCAGCTGGAGTTCAGATAGTGCCGGGAGATTAGTAAAACAGCGATTGAATGTTTTGGTGATCCACGATCGATTCTTAGGTACACACTTTTATACATTTCAGCTCTTAATTCAGCTGTAGTATGAGAACTACTTACTAGCCAGACTTTATGAAGCAAAACATTATTTACACCCCAGAAATCCCCATTAACACCGTGGTCCACATCCCTTCTGCTAGCAATACGTCTGTTGCACAACAGCACAGACTAATACCAGTTTTAAGACCCTCACATTAATGTTCAGGTTGGTTTTATCCCTTCTGATAAATGAACTGTCTGTATTACTGTCAGTCTCCAGCTAATTATCCCTTTTAACGGAGTTTAATGGGGCATGGGTGCTGAATTCTTCTAGAAACGGAGGATGGTGGTAATTGTTTTCAAAGCCTGGATCTGGATCGCAAGGCAATTGAAAGGTTTGATAATTCTAAAAAATGTTTTGATCAATTTTAAAAAGCTTGGACAATTTCCCCCCCCGCTGTTGATAGGCAGCAGTAATGGCAATGTATTGCA
>NW_010417006.1:24584-45776 GCF_000710305.1 Buceros rhinoceros silvestris | reverse complement strand
TGAAAGTTAATTCATTTAGGTGCTTTTGATTCCTCTTAATCAAATGGATTTATTTTAACCAAGGGAGACGTGGAGGAAGCAAAGGGGAGCAGCGTTTGCAGGGCTGGAGCACTGTAATATTATAACCTGGTTACGGGGCAGCTGCTCTAATGATCTCAGGCCACAGATGAGAGAATGGGGAGTGCATGTGGCTAAGAGAGAGCAAAAGGGACTTGTGGCTTTGGCTCCTCTTGGGCCCATCTTGTCACCACCAGGATGCCAGGAGGAGTCAGAGCCCTGGGACAAGCTGAAGCCCAGCCTGGGAGGAGTTGTGGGCAGGGATAACACATCTTCAGGACTTTACTCTAGCGTTAGCGAATGAAGTGGGAGGGCTTTTAACGCCAGGCGGTTAATCTCTTAATGCTTGTCAGGAAAAATGGCTTAACTTCACCATTAGGACCATGAAAGCACCTGTCTATGGGATGAAGGTGGCTGCTGCAGTCGGGGAGGGTTGATGGGTGTCCCCAGCAACAGCACTGCTGGGCTATGAAAAAGCAGTTGCCAGCCTTTTCTTAAAAGCATTGCCTGAGGTAGTTCCACATTGATTTTATGCCTTTGGACCAGGGTGTAGGTGCTTTCCAGCGAGGCTCGGGGTAAACAACAGCACCACCAAGGGCAGCTTTCTGCAGCTTTGCTGTGAGTGCTGCCTTCTTGTGTTGCCCATAAACAGGCCAGTACATCCTCCTGCTGTTAATTTATCAGATGGTGGAAGAGCAGTCAGGAACAGGAGAAGATTCGTGGTCGGGTACAGCTGGTAAGAGGTGCTGCCACCAGCTCTGCGTGCTGGTGCGATTCCCTTGCAGTAGGTCTGGGGAACGGTGGGTTTCCCTCGCTCACGGCAGCAGCTGTTGCATATCTTTCATGCTGAGGCATTTGGTTGCCAAAGGCACTCAGGATGGGAACGCGTCGTTTGCAAGGGAGAAGGATAATAAATGCCAACAAGCATCATTGCTTTCAGTCTTTAGTCATGGGGGGTTGGAGCGCCTCTGCTGATGTAGATTGTCATTAGTCCCATAAAAACGATGGAGGAATTCAGATTTGCAGCAGCCGAAGATTTAAACCCTGTCCTTCGGGGTGGAAGTTGGAGGAGTCTTTGATTATTTGATTGGTAGTTATATGTTTGGGTGGGATGGCCTGGGCGACTGCAGAGTAAGATAATATGGTGTCACTGCAACCTTGGATGGCTTGAGAGCTTCCATCGGAGCAACTGAGCAAGGTAGAAGATACAGGCGAGATTTTGGGCGTATTAGCAAAGTCAGAGATGACTGGGGCTTTAACTTCTGTTGGCTTCTACTCCTGTATCTATAGCACTATGGATTAGATCTTACTTCATTGTTCAGGTGAGCTCCAGGCTTACCCCAGGTAGTTACAAAGGGTAGCGTTTGTGCCTGTTTGCTCGTACTGTCTCCTGTCAACAGTCTAAAGATTACTTGGCTTATACATTATTTTATATTTGTCTGCAAATGTGATGGCAAAATAAATTACAAGACATGAAAGAATATCCCGAAATAGTAAAATCTGTTAATTCCACTTTCCATTCCATGTGGCTCTTGCATAATTTGGGCAGCAGTCTGAATTAATTTTCCCTTGCACTCGCACAGTTGGAAGGAGCTCTGACTGAAAAGCACTAGAGAAAACGCATGGGACATAAATACGTTCTAAGAGAGATCCCCTTGTTAGTGCAGCCTGGCCTGCAGTGATGTAATGCCGTTTATTCTGGACCTGATCAGACAGAGCGGTGAGCAGCGTTGCAGTTCAACCCCAATTGCTTTAACTGGCAGACCTCATCCTCTGCCGTCTCTCACCCCGTTTCAGCGTCAGGGAGACGTCGACTCCACTGTGTGCTTTGTCACGCCCTCAGAAGCAGAGCTCCTCTCTCCCCTGCGCACACTGAGCAGCAGCCGGTGCGAACAAACCGGTGCGAACAGCTGCCTGAAAGGGCACAGGTTTTACTGCCCATCAGACGGCCCATAACATGGGGCAGTCTGCCAGACAAGGAGAGTGAGGGACTGCAGCATCACTTGAGGGCTGCTGGTGACGTTTGCCAAGACCTTAATGCATCTTTACGGAGACGCTCCCGCAGAGGCGGTGTGAAGCAGTATGTGAACCGTCCCCTTTGCTTTGCAAGCATGTGCAGTAAGATCCGGCGGAGGACATGGCGAGGAGGTTGCATGGTGTTGGTGGGCTGATGGGTGGCTGGGGGCGCCCAAGGCGGTGTCTTCTGAGCCGAGGTTGTTTGCAAACAGAGAGGATGCAAGTGCAGAGGGAAGAAAGGAGGTGGGTGGCTGCAAGGTCACAGATGCTCAGGACTGTGGCAAAGAGAAGGCGATTGGGAAATTCTCCCACAAAAAATGTTTTGTTCTTTTTCACCAGAAAATTTGTCAGGAAATGGCCAACTTTTGGCAACTTCAGAATGCAGTTAGAGAGTTGACAAACATTTGCCTGCTTTTCATTTGTGAACAAGTGAAAAAGTGCACAGAAGTTTGCAGAAGGTCACATTGCTGACACAAGAAGTCAGTCCGTGGTTTTATTTTTGAATTGTGGTTTTAACTGTGTTAAAAGTTTCTAAGAGGTTGACTTTTTTCTGTTATGTCCTTTAATCTCTCAGAAAAACACCCCCTTTTCCGCAGCCAGCAGCACTCCTGCCTCCCAGTTATTAGCAGAGCACAGCCTGGGGCTGTGGAAGGGGAGTTGGGGAGAGGAGAGGGCTTCTCAGGGGACAAGGACCGCGTCCTGGGGAGGTGGGCATGGGCATCTGCACCGTGGCCTGCTCTGATGGGGTGTGGTGCTGAGATAGGTCGTGCCTGTAAGCCAGGACCAGAGGAGGTGAGAGCCCATCCCAGCCCCACAAGAACGTGGTAGTGGTGCTGCGATGCTGAGAGCATTGGTTTTGGGAAAGACTGGAAGCACATCTCCCGTCGCTGTGCTTGGGGATGGTGGCTGTCTGCCTTGGGAAAAGCCGGACTTTCACGTGATACATAGGGCATCGAAGCCGTTAAAAGAGTCTGTGGAGTGATGCCCAGTTAAATGCTGCGCTTTAGGGCTAGCAGAGCCTGCTGCATGTCTGGTGTGGGACTGCATCCCCTGCTCCTGCGAGAGGAGGGGAGTCCTTGCTGGGCCCACAGGCTCAGGGGAACAGGGCATCCTCTGTGCAGTCAGCCAAGATTCTTATGCTGAGGATAAAGTAGCGAAAGGGAGTGTACTGCTCAAAGGAGAGGTGCTTTCTCCAGCATCCCTTCACATACACAAACGTACCTGAGCCAATAAATCACCGCCCTGCAACACAGCCGTCTCGGGCTGGGCTGCAGCTCCCTTGTGGGGAAGGATGGTTAACACAAAAGAGAAATTGATGCTGGTGAAAATGCATAAAGAAAGAGTGATCTGCAAAGTCTCGGTTCAGGGCACTGCCATGGCATCAAGGTTGTTTCTGCTGTCTGAAAGTCTTGATGTGGGAGGCTGCTCCCTGCACTGGACCTGCTCCGTGGTCAGACATCACGCTGTGGGTAGTGAGATGCCCTTCCTCGTGCAGGCCCTGCTGATGTCTGATGAAATGGTACTGTGGCAGCAACTTGATACGGGTGATACAAAACTGTTGTGTGAAACCATCTCCTTGTGAGGAGAAGGGCCATAGGTGCTTCCTGTAGCATCCTTTTAACTGCTCGTGAGACAAGCATGGAAAGTAAAATAGTCAAATTGAAACTCGATTCTTGGAAAAGTGTTATCAGCGAAATGAAGAGCTGCCTTTAGCACTGGGGAAGGCGTGAGCCAGCTGATGTGTGTGGTCAGGACGGTAGCCAGCTGCCATCTCAGCTGCTCTCATGCAGACCAGCATGAAGATTATTTCATTGCTGGTTTTCTCCTAAATGCAGCCCACGTCCTTGGCTGATGTTCCTGTTTATGTTTCCACCAACTCCAGGGGAGTTCTCCTGGCTTTTCCCAGATGAAGATCTGCAGGTGGTCAAGGTGATGCTGTGCTAAGCGTTGTACCAAACGCAGGGCAGGATGCAGCACAGCTGAGTGTCAGTAAAAGCAGGCAGATGCCAGCCCCCTGGAGGAAAAAAAGAGACAGCACCCCACTACAGGGGTGGTTCTGCAAAAAGCAGGGTTGAGGCTGACTTTTAAGCATGTAAATGATCCTATTGCTTTATAAGCAAGAAAGAGGGGAGTGTTTAGCAACAGCGAGGAGCTGCATCTGGCTGAAACTGTCGAAGATGCTGAGAAGCCAGTGAAGGAGATGGATGGACGATGCTCACGTAAGCTCTGGTTCCTTAGGAAACCGAGCTCATGGGAGCAGTAGGAGAAACCACATGAAAAAAGCAACCGTTTCTAAGCTTATCAGCAACCACTTGCTGGGCTTTGACCAGGTGACTGTGTGCAGAACAAGGTCTCCTGCCCAGCTCATCCCTTGGCAGCAGAGCCTTGTGAGGTGTGGGGTGCGCCGGTGGGTGCAGGAGCATCTTGCTGCCTCTCAGGGGGTGAGGGGTGTTTGGCTGGTTTGGATTTGGTGTGTGTGCAATAATCTACCATCATTTCCATGCTATGCCTGAACACCGCCGTGGCTGCCAGTGCGAGGGCAGGTGAACCTGGCCGCAGTGCGAGGCGATGCGCTGCCTCTCTTGTATGATCTGACAAGGTATATAAATACTTTAGCACTCTTTTTTTCCCCTCCCTTCCACCTTCTCTTCCTTTCCCCAGTCTCCTCCGCTCTTACAACATCTCCTTGTGATAAAAATAGCCTTTGGTGTCAATGCAGGGCTGAGTGGCACCGCTGTCACTCTCCTGCCCTTTGTTCAAGGAGCTGCAGCACAAACCTGGGGGCAGCTCCCACGGATGTTCAATCCCGGAGCAGATCTGCTGACTAACGCCACTGGCTTTGCAATAGCAGCTTGGAGCGGTTTGTAATTGGGCCAGAAGCACTTTGTTAAGAAAAGTCTGTCCGTAATCTCCGCTGCCTGGTGGGTGTTTTAAGTGGGAGAGAAATCTCTGCAGAGCAGTTGCAATGGTTTGTATAAAGGCACCCAAAGCCTTCCCCCAAAACCTAGTGCTGGCCGTGGGGCCATGTCGGGTGAGAACAGTGAGAGTTGAAGCGTTGCTCTATAAACAGTAAGTTACATTAGACTCTGAATTCTAGAATAAAAGTTTTAGAGCCACATAAAGCTGCAGAATTATAAGCCACTTGTAAAGTCCCACCTGCATTATGTGTGAACAAAGCGAGTAGTACCGTACAAATGAAGAGTTTGTTGGCCCCTCATTCTGGTGTTTTTGCTGACACATTTCCCATAATGCCAGCGCGTCGCCTTTTGGTTTACACCATATATAGACGTTTGGAAAAAGCCTAATTATAACTGGTTCTGCTGGTGTTTTTTGAGTTGAACTCCTGAAAACATGGCTACCTCTGTAATCGCTATCCAAAGATCTGAGTTTTCCAGGAGTTTCTGTGAGTGTAAATCTCTATTTAACCTCAGTGCACACATGGCTGATAGGCAAACAGAGCTGTCAAAAGCTTTGGCAGGCCTTGATCTTAGTCTGTAGAGAGGAATTTTCAGCATAAAGAAATCAGTTAATTTATTTCTACTTATTAGCCTCAAAGAGGAGTTAGTGCTTTGCTCCGACTGCTTTTTAATGTCACTGTTATCTGATGCTAGTTGTAAAATGGATTAAATTCTCTCTGATGCTTGAAAGGCTCAAGTATTAGAGCTGGGCTTTGAGAGAAGCTCTGGCATTTTCTGCTGCTGTCCCTCTTTGATGGGAAGCCCTTGGTTTCGTGTTGCAGGACTGCAGTGTGTGTTGGGAAGATGTGGCTGGCACGAGATCTGCAGAGCATCCCTAACTGTGAGGTGCTTTTTTGGTACTGTTGTCTTAGCTCCTCTCTCCCATCTCTGTGAGCAGATACCTCATAGATCTGCTGCTGGTTTGTAAAGCCCGGCCGAGCCATGCTGCCTATCAGCTGTTTTGTCAGCGCCGAACCACCAATCTCGCCTAAATCCCCCAATATCGAGCCTGAATGTTTGATGGCCTCATGAAACAGATGGGAATAAAAAAGAAAAAAAGGTAAAAAAGCTTTTTTGCAGCTAAAAAGCAGCAAAAATCAGGGCGGCCTGGTATTTGGTTGTAAATTCATGTAGACTTTTGTGAAGCGGAGATTCAGACGTCAATGAGGAGATGTTTTATGGTAGGAAGTCGTGACACCAGTTCCCTGCAGCGTGTGCTGGTGCTCGGTGTGCACGCTAGGATTGCATCACTGGTGCCTTCTGTTAAATCACAGTTTCCAGTAAATTCCCAGCAGCCAGTTCCGGTATTTGGCTGAACCAAAGCACCAGGTTCAGCTCTTACTGAATTTCAGCAAAATCATGTTATAGATCTCTGTGCTTGATCCTGCCCAGGTCTGTAAGATCTTGGCTGCTGAAGCGTGGCTGCATTTTCACTCTCCCCAGCTGAAAGCACGAGCAGTTCCTCTGCTTGGCGCTCATCTCCCCTTGCAGTGTGTGTTTGCAACCTGGGGGAGTGGGAGAAAAGCACCGACCTCAGGAGACAGCTGGATTTATGTCTGAATGAGGAGCCCAGGGCGCAGGGATGCTGCACCTCTTTGGCACGGATCTCTGGCCCGTCTCAGTGTCCCAGAGCGTAAAATGATTTGACACTGCAGCCTGTGGCACACGGGAACCATACTGGGGAATTTGGCTTCTTGGCTGAGTTTTGCAGCCTGCCATGAGCTTGGTGTTGCACAAATTCTGCCGGTGCATCTCTCATGGTTGTTGGAGCAGCATGAAGTGTGTGCATGTGTGTGGGGGATGTGGGAGGGCAGGATAAGTGGCAACAGGGCTCTAGCCCCCTCCAAAAAGGGTGCAAACCTCATCACTGTTTGCATTTTAGGGGAACATAAGAGTGTTTTTACGTTTCAAGAGTATGTAAGAGCATTGTGTGCAGATTGCATCCGGTGCTCTGGGTGCTGTACAGATGCACCAAAAAAGCAGCCCCGGTCTCGAGGGGTTATAATCACGGAGCAGGGGGCCAGGTATGTGAGTGTCTGGTTGGAAATTGCAAAGCCTGCAGCTCTCCCAACCCAGTATCAAGGTTACTGGAGGCTGATGTGCTGTTGTCAGGAAGGGGTTAAAGCACAAGCATCCCTCCAGTGAGCAACCTTGCCTGGCACAGAAACCTCCTTCTCATGCTGTTGGAGCCACAGAGAGGGCTTCTGTTCTCCGGGCACTGACATCAGCCACCGGCCGGGACATGAGTCATGCTGGGAGCCAGGCTCGGCGGGCACTGGTCCCCGCTGCTGCCTCCCCACACCCCCGGAAGGGTTCTCCCGTGGAAGCTGCTGGGTTAAGCGATGCTCAGCATGGTGGGTCTGAGCCCCTGCGGCTGGGTCCTTGCCAGGGCAGCCTGGCATGCATAGGGTGCGGTGTTGGGAGCAGGGCAGGGCGCAATGGCCCAAGCGGGTGGGTGCGAGGTCTGGCATCTGCACCCACATGCTGGTGGCTTGTACTGTGGATTTTGGGTGCAGAAAAGGGGGCCGAAGGGCTGGGGTTCTTTTTTGTTTCCTCAAAATTTTTGTCTAATGGGGAGGAATACATTAAGTTGAAAGACTCTGGAAAAAAAAATGGAAAGGAGGAAGAAGGAAACCTACAGAAAAGTATGTTCAGCTGAGGCAGAGAGGACGCTTTGCTGATGCTCGGTCCCCTTTTTATGTCTTCCCAGTATGATCCTGCATTTAACATTACACAACTCCCTGTCAGGACTTGCTCCAAAAAACCTTTCCCCATCCCCTCCTTGGATGTTTGAGGGAAATGTAGTAATTGCTTTAAAACAAACGACTACTTCTTCCTCAGAATGCCCTGACACTGCTCCTGCAGGAAGCAGATGGGAGTTGATGCTGTCCAGGTCACCTCTCCTCTCTGCAGCTTTGTCCAGAGCAGAATAAAAACGCAGCAGCTTGTCTCCAGGGTGAATAAATACTGGGTGAATAAATAGCCTTGGGAGGAACAGGATCCATTTGGAAAAAAAAAAAAAGAAAAGAAAAACCGAGGAACCGAGCTGCAGATCTAATCCCCAGCCAGAACAACAGTATCCACTGCAGCATCAATCATGAGTCCAGACAAGGCGGTGGAGAAAACAGGTCCTCCTGGTGAGCTGCCTGCGGTGGGTCCCGCTCGGGTCCCGCTCAGCCCCCGCTCCGAGTAGCAGCTCTGCAATACAAATGATTTAAACATCAAACACGAACCGTACCGCAGAAAACACAAGGCGCATCAAAGAGCTGTTTAACAAACTAAACCAGGGAGGAGGATGCAAAGGGAGATCAGTGTGTTTGTATCATGATTCGTTTTTCTCCTGTGAAGGGAGCAGGCCTGTAACAGGGACCCACATGTGGCATCATTTCCATGCCAGGACGCACTGACATTTCAACAGGACGGGCATCATATGACCAGGAACCGGAGCAGCCTTGCAGAGCCTTCCCGGGGCGTTTGGAAGTGCTGCTTCAGACTTGGCACAGCCCCTCCGAAAGAGCAACGCTACCTCCCGAGGCGCCCTTAAAATCAAAGGAAGATGCTGCACCATTTCCCAGCCTTGCTGAGGAGACACTGCACAAAGTCAGCACCAGAAGGCAAAGGAAAAGGCTCTGGATCCAAAAGCTTTTCTTTTAGAGATAACTTTGGTGCATTTTGGGGTTTTTCCTACCTCTCTGGGCGTGACAAGAGACCAAGTGACTGCTGTTACGCTCGTGAACATTGCAGTGATGAAGTGATGGGGTGGGACGGGTCTTACAGAGAGCTGCTGTAAGAAGAATAACACCTAGCAAAAAGAAGTATCCTGCTGTCTTCAGCTCCCCTAAAGCAGAAAAGCACTTAGCCAGAATCACGGGCGAGGACCTGTGGGTCCGAGTTGGAGCGGAGGAGGAGCAGTTGGCCAAGCAGACGGCTCCAGGGAGGGGGTGGCACCATGGCGAGCTAAAGCTGGATGTTCACAGCTAGTTTAGGATCCAGCTGTAATTTTAACAGCTGGTTCTGTCAAGCTGCCTTCAGTGTAGCTCTGATCCAAGCTTCTATAATTAGCCAAAGAGCAGCAGCTCTCGTGTGAAAATTAAAGCAGCAGCGGTGCTCGTTGCAGGGGAAGCAGAGTGCCACGGGAGCGAGCCTTACTGGAAGGGGAAGGGCTAACCCGTGGAATTTTAAATAGTTGGGGTTTGGTCTTTTTTTCCTCTGTCTAAGCACTTTGTGTAAAATGTTTGGTTGGGGTTTTTTTCCCCTCAGAAAAACACACCTAAGAAAGGTTTCGTTTTGCATCATCTCTAACAGAAATATTTACATTTGTCAAAGCAAGTCAAAAATATTTCATTTGTGGTCAATTTGAGGTCAGTTGTATTTGCTGAACTTGTACAGTTTCTCATGGGTGAGATGGTCTGAGACCCTCCTGCCTCTGGATTCCCTTGGCCGCTGAATGCTCTGCCTGTGTTTTGGGACATCCTCTGGGTGCTCCCTGGCGATGCCTTGAGCTGTCATGCCCCTCGGAGAGTTGGTCCACCGGGTGAGTATAGGCTGTAAGATCAATAAGTGTGTGAAACACCCTGATTGGAATTATCATGAGTCACTCCTGTCCTTGAGCTTTCTCTATTTGAGGTCAACCAACTTGAAATACTATATTTTGACATTGCTCAGGCTGCCTGTTCCTGTAACCTTGCATTTTTACAGTCAATAAATGGATCTGTACTAATTGGAGAGAGCTAAAGAAAAGTCTAAGGCAGGTTCTCTATGGATTTATGACAAACATTTAGGGAAATGCTAGGGGAGGGACCATCCCTTTCTGTTTCTGATGGTACTGAAGGTACTTCTTGGTGTCCCCGAGCTCCTGGTGTATCTCGGTGTTTTTATACTGTGCACATTCATGTTCTGTGTGTAGCGACACTGGACCAAAAGGCTGATGCATCTTTCTTCTGCTAATGAGAAGGGGGAGACTTGGAAGCAATACTTTGGTCCATGGAAAAGGCTGATTTCATGCAACTCCTCCGAGCCTAATTACATTTCTATTAAAGATCCATTTTACACTGGAGACCTGCGCAGGCTGGGCAGTTTCTGTCTCTCACCAGAACATTTTTGCAGAGTGAGGTCATGTCTTTTTCAGGACGTTGCCGAAGATGTAGCTGAGCCTTAGATCCACCGCAACCAAGAAGCACGAGCGTTTGCTGATGTTTCTTTCTGACTAACACCAGCCCGTCTCCATCTGCATTTTGCCCCTATAGTGACCTCACCTGAGTTTTCACCTTGAAATCTCTGATGCAGCAGAGAAGTCTGCAGCAGCAGCAAAGTCCACGCTCCATCTCTTGGATGCTTACAGTGACATTGGGCTGGGAGGTGCCTCCTGAGCTGGCTAAATAGGACTGGTTTTAAAAATATTGCTGTAATCAAGGTGCAGACTCAGCAAACTACCTCATGAGCCAGGTCTGATGTCATAACCAGGGCAGCCTTGAGGGAAGCAGTTATGTGGCACATCAGTAGCGAACTATATGCCCCAAATACTTAAAAGACAGAGGCTGCTCAGCAGCCTGCTGAGGGAAGTGAACTTCATTGCAGAGCCTGGAAGAAGGTATTTTAGCATAGCAAGGTCGATGGGTGATCTGGTCAGTGATTTGCTGGGACAGAATTTAGCCTTGATTTATATAATTACAGGATTTCATAGAGCAGGATCATGCTGCCTCAGGGGACAAGGGCTGATAGGCTTAGAAAAACTGTCCTGATGCAACCTGGAGGTTGTGGCTGCGCTGCCGAATGCCCCTCCCTCGATACCACAGCTGCCGGAGCATCCTGTACGAGCTAATTTCTGAGCCAGCTATACCACCAGCAACCAGGAAAGGAACAAGTCCTAGACTGAAAAATCCTCCGTTCCCTTCACAAAGCAATAGCTTTGCCTGTGAACGTGTTGAACACTCGACTGCCGATGATCAGGAGCTGTTAGCACCGCAGCAGATGTGCTCGAAGCCGTTTGGGTTTCTCTTCAAAGCGAACAAAGAGGAATGTTATGTGTGTGCGAGGACGGGTTTCCGTGATTTATGGTTGCACAGCAGTGCTGCCTACGTGGGGGGAATGCTTTATTCCGGGATGCCCTGGAGAGAGGGTCCTCAACCTGCCTGAAGTCAGTGGTGAACTTCTCTGCTGGCTTCCATAAAGCTCTGTTGGGGGATTAAATTAAGCTCATCCTTGCTTGGATTGACCTATGTGAGCAGCTGCCCAAGCTGAGATTTTGTTTACTGGTGTGGGTAAGAAACCTGTGTAAAACTCTGCAGGGCTTGGAGGACATTTTAGCCTGATCCCATAGCTGTGGTTTGAGGCTCTGCAGGATGCCTGTATGAATTCCAGACCTTCAGGTGGTTCCTGGCGCTTTGCAGTTGTTTCAAGCTGAAACGTCAGCAGCATGTGGGTTGGTATAGCCCATCTGCAGCACGCGTTGAAGGTGTAAAGGCTTCTCATCTCCAAGTCTGCACCTGGGCAGTGCTGGGCAGGGGGTGGTGGGTTTGGGACGGTGGCAGCGGTTCCTCCAGGTGCTGGGTGAGAAAGCTGCAGTACATCTTCCCATGCAGCATTTGCGCCCGTAACTTGCGGTGGCTGCAGGGAGGAGTTTTGGGGGTACCTGTGTCTTGCCTGAGAAGGATCCTGGTCTCTGGTTTGGGAGTAGTTTTGCTCTCAAACTTCACCTTCTGCTGGTGCACTGCTGTACGGATATTGTTGTGACTTAAATCTGTGTGCCTGTCCTTAAACGTTTTCTCACTCAGCTTTCCAGCTAAATCAGGCTTTGAGTGCATTCAGCGCTGGCAAATGGGATGAGCATTGCACTAGGAACCTCTCAGCTTTCATCTGCCTTTTTGTAGTGAAAGACGGGCTTCAAAGACCAAAAGCTGAAGGTTATTTACCTGTAACTGGATTTTTTTTCTCTGAGCAGCCAGCAGCTCCCGGGTGGGCGTGTGGAGATGCCGCTCGCAGAGGAAGCATTTGATTTCCAAGTAAAATTAGATTCCACATTCAATTCTCAGTAACACAGGCGCAAGGCTTCCAGTAAAGATGTTTCTGTCGCAGAGGGTTTGAACGTCTCCCCAGCAGATACAATTGAATTGCTCTGCAGCAGCCAGCCCTTGTCTTATCTTTAATATGTAAACACTCGCTCAATAATTAAGTTACCATGGAGGTTGTACTGCATCGATGGTCAATTATAAGATAAACTGATAAAAGGGAGGATGTGCCTGTGTGCTCTGTGCTGAACACCAAACCCTGCAGTGTTCAGGTGAAGCCTTGGGAATTGCGTATTTTGGTATTTTCTCCTGATATTTGTTCCCACGCAGTGTTTTCAGGGGAGGTGTCTTCCCGCTGCGAGATCAAGAATCACTCTCCTAAAAGGAGTTTTTTCTCTCGCGAGTGTCCTTTGTACCACCTTACCTTGCAGTCGCTTGCCCAGAGGTTGTCACTTCCTGCTGCCTCAGTTTCCCACCTTTTATCCCACTGATGGCTTCCCCGCGCTCTGTGGAGGCACCTCGTGTGTCTCGTTTCTGCTGCACTCAGTTGGTGCAAGGGGCAACGTGATCCCATCCCAGATACCTTCTGGGAGCATGAATGGCTGTATTAATGTCACTGTCACCTGAGAGCTACTCCGTAGGGAATCATAACATGTGATTAAAGAAACCAGTTGAAAACAGCTTAGGAAGCTGGATTAGGTACATGATCTCTTATTGTGGTTCCTTTTAGCTGACAACCCGGTGAAAGAAGGGGGGTCTGGATTACACGGGGAAACATCAGACCTGACGGGAGTGTTTTCTGACTGTTAGGCTTAGTGGTGTCATGTACGATTTTAATCAGATTAAAATAGTGGCAAACATCACAGGCTTAATGGATTTTAGCTTCATTATTGGGGCTTTGCTTAGAAGCAATTTGGATTTTCAGCTGTGAGCCAGCAATGCGAGTGTATTCACAGTGACATTAAAAGGGACTGGAAACCCAGGGACCGACCTTGCATTCAGATACCACATGGCTATGTGTGGGGACAGACCTGGTATGGGATCTCCAGGCGCTGTGTTTTTTCCACAGAGGTGATGTATTTGGCTCTGTTTCACATGTTGATCCCAGCAGCTGGGTAGCTGAACAAATGACTTTTTCCATTTCAAAGGCTTTGTTGCTCAAGATGAAGCTAGATGACTACATATTTTTGTGGTGATCTGGAGAGTTGCTTGGCTTCAACCTTGAAGTTGTCCTAAATGGTCTCTGTTCCCCATTTTAGCGGGCATGGGTTGCTCTCCTTGACCTTCCCACAGCGAGGCTTTGTTTTGGCTGGAGAAAAAACAGTCGCTGAGGACACTGACATGAATATTGATGGTTTTGCTTGGAGGATTGGTAATGGGAGACAACCTTGTATGTCCAGCACTCAGGGACTGACTATCTAGAGCTGTCAGGGCCAAAAGTTACTATTTCATGATGTTCGGTCATTGATGCCTGTTCAGCTGGTTGGTGCTCCCAGTGTTGCACGAGCAGGAAGAGGGGAGAAAAGGGGAACATTGATGCTTTTCAAATTCCCCTTAGGAGTAGCATGTGGCATCGTTTCTTTTATCAGTAAAGTGAAATATGTGTGTCCCTTCTCCCTTGTGTTTCCTCTGCCACCTAAACCCACTGACCTGAGGTTTCAGCTGCTTCCAGCTCTGAGCTGAGCACTCCTGCTGATGTCGTCCCTTAGAAGGCCCAGGAGATGTCTGTAAGGTGTTATCTCAGTCATCTGCTAAATCCTGGCTTTCTGTCTGATGTAGCCCTTCAAGCGCTAATTGCCTTTGACTAAGTCATTCATTTGTGGAGTAAGTGGGTTAATTGGGTATTGTGGAAGCAATCAATCTAATCAGCTCCTTGCATCCATAGCTGAGGTGCTACAATGCGGCAGGACAATAATTGTTTTATGAGCTCCTGGAAGGCAGCAGAGGCAGACTGGATGGCAACAGGAAACCCTTCTCTGCAAAATGGCCTTTGCGAAAGGTAATTTGAATGCTAAGTGCTCATTAAGAGAGGACTGATTGAGTAAGAGCTGGGAAATTCTTGCTTCTAAAATGTGTGTGCATGAGAAAGTGGTGATGTCGTGTGGGGTGCAGGCCTTTGGGAAACCTTGGACTCTTTGGCTTGGCTGGGTGAGACGTGATGAGGTTGTGTTGTCTTAGAGAGGGCTAAAGAGCTGTCATAAGGGGGATGGAGATCACTTGCTTCTCAGGCCTGTGAGAGAGCGTGATGTGAGATGTGCCAGGCAGACATCTTTGAGGTGCACCGAGAGCTTATCTCCTGGGTGTCCTTCTAGGGGCAAAGAGACCGTTTTGCAGGATCACTAAGTGCATTCGTGTTCGCTCCTTGCTGAAACTTTCATTCCCAGGGCACTGAAGTGTGCTTGAGCAGCAGCAGCTCTTGGTGTCTCCTCAGCTGGTCTGTGCAGAACACCTGGGGGAAAGGCTGCCATCTCCTCAGCAAGCCTCCGAGATCCCCTCTGCCTCCTGCACGTGTGGATGCTGACATTTCCAATCCGCCTGTATCTGCGCTGCTGAACGTGTAACCAGCAGGAAGTGTATTTATCCGGAGATGACTGCAGAATTATTTTCAGGGAAGTTATAAGCTCCTCAGCACAGCTGCAGGCGGGGGGGGGAAGAAAAAAAGCAAGTTTCTGGTGCTGTGCAGTGGAGCAGGGGAGTGGGTGCAGCCGTGACTGCAAGCTCTAAGTTGTTTGACCAAGCTTGACCCTGCTCGCAGGGGGACCACCTCATGTATGGAGAGAATGAGTCTGTCTCTGGACACACAGCGGCGTTCTCACTCCATGAGAAAATTTATATTCCTTTTTAAAATATTTTTTATTGGAATGTAAATGCTTAAAATATTCAAATTTAAGTCTTGCTTTGGTGGTGACCAAATGCTGCAGGAAGAGCTATTGCAACTTACAGCCACGAAACCGATGCAGTTTACACCCAGGCAGCCCAGAAGGTGCACGGTTCTTTTTGCAACACTATTCAAAGTCCAGTCCATAGGGAAACCTCAGAACGTGCCGCCTTCTCCATCCAGCCTGGACAGTACGGTTCATCTCAGAAGAAATACCTTTCAGACTCTTTGTTTTAAAAGGAGGTTGTGCCGCTGGTGTCAGTGGTGATGTGGGATGTCAGGGATTCGCCACTCCGCTGCTCCGAATAATTATGCAATTCCTTAACCCTGCAGGAAAAAGCAGGCGCGTCATCTCCAGTAAGTACCGATCTATGGTTCCGGTTTAATTAACATCTTACGAAGCGAGTCGAGCAGACTACTCAGCTCCTGACACGCAGAGAAGTGGCGATCTATACCCTGCAATTTTAGCGGCAAAGTGAGGGAGTCGTGTTTAAATCTTCTCCAGAGCTCTGAATTGGGGTCAAAGCACTTTTAACTGCTTAGAGGAAAGAAAATCTCTTTCTGGAGGAGGAGGGGCCCTGCCTGAATTCTAGGGAAATGTTATTGCTCTTGGATTACACACACGAGTAAATACTTTCTCCTATTTCAGCCCCTCATGCTTTGTCTTGCAGCGAGACAAGAAACAACACGGTGATGCATTTGAGCTCGGGTGTGGTATTGGCTCTGTCGCTTGCGTTTGGATGCACTAATGTGTTTCTCCAAAAAGCCTTGGACCAGAGCTGGTTTTACCACAGCCCTAGAAATGTCATGGAAACAAGCAGTTCTGATCCCTCTTTCCAGGTGAAACTGCAAAATAAAGCGACAAAGAAGCTGAAGAGCAGGTGTGGTTTAGTTCCAAGTTTATAATGCTTTACTTTAGGTGGCAGAAAGCAAAGTCCATGCATGTTGGGTGTTTTTTCATGCCAGTTCTCCTCGAAGGAGGCTTTTTTTCTTCTCCAAGTACAAAGGCTGAAAGAATAAATTTGGGTACTTCCTATAATCCACATTCTCAGAGACCAAAAAAACCCCGTCATTAACTAAGCCCCGTAACGGCTTTCTGAGGCGGGGAAGTAGCAATGTCCCTCTTCTTCAAAATGGGGAACTTGAACAAATTGCTGGCAGAAGTCAGATGGGAAGACGGTGTCTGTGTCAGATTGGCTTGATAGAAAATCCTCTCCCTTGCTTCCTCTGGGGCCTCTCAGGCAGTGAGAAAGCTGGGCTAGACTAGAGCACCCAGTGGGTCCTGCCAGTTTTAGATGCCTGGCTCAGAGGAGCTCCGGCCAGCAGTGGAGCTGACGCAAGGCCGTGCAATATCTTCTTTTCAGTCAGCCAAAGTGGTGACCCTGTTTTCTTTGCCCCACAGATTTTAGCGGCAGCGATGGAGTGAGCATGGAAGTGGTAGTTCCTCCTTTTACCTTGGAAGCTACATACAGAGTTCAAAAATACCCCTTTGGTCTGTGGCATTTCAGGTTATATTAGGTGCTGTTTGTTGGCTGACTTTGTCACAACTGCTTGGTGGTTATTTTTGCAAGTGTCACAGGTTTGTGCCAGAACTGCCTACAAAAGCCAGCAATTGGTTTTTCTTCTTGGCAGGTGGCTGAAGTGTTGCAGAAAACTTGTCGACCGAACAGGAGCAGTGTTAGCAACGTGAGGGTGGTATTTCTAAAGGGTGCCCGTAGGTGCTCTCCAGCAGGTCTTCACCAGGTAGTCCTTTCTACAGTCATGGCTGAGTGCTGGTGATCGAGTGGGATGATGACAGGCAGCCGCATCCCTCGTTCTGCACCTTGAGAAGACGCCAACATGTTGGTGACATGATGCTGCATGGTCCAACACCAGCAATCAGCAAGCGTGGTAGGGCTACAGTCATTTAGCTTCAACATAAGCAGCACAGCCCTCATGAAGTTCTGAATTTGGCCAGATACCTTCAAATGCGAAGCTGTTGCTAAGGTGGTACAGCCCACAGAGATGAGGAAGAGATGGTTTAGTTCTTGGACTCCGATGCCCTCCGGTGTGAGATCTGTTCCCTCTTCAGCCTCCTGCGGTTTTGTTTCTCCACACCTTCTCTAGCTGTTTTCACAGTCCTTTAGATCAGGACATTGAGGCCACATCTTGTGGACATACCGTTTGCCTGGGGAGCCTGGATGGGTTCGTGCCGGGTTCAAGGCCAGTTCACGGTGTTCTGCAGTGATTGGTGCTGACGGGTGCAGGCAGCAGGTTTGGGCAGAGCAGAGGAACACCTCCCTAGGACGCAGCCCTGGAGAAAGGAAGGAAATAAAAGAAAAAGAAAAGAAGCAAACAAAGGATTTATGAAAATATGAAGTGAAGTACAGTGAAATTAGCAGCTGGCTTTGTCAGAGCAGCCTGGAGCTCTTTTGCAGAGGTGATCGGTCTGGGAAGAGCCGGCATGTGAACTACAGAAAGGGATGACACTTAGTGTTGTGTTGGGTTTTTTAAATTCTTCCTTGGAGTGGAATTTCTGTTTTGGGGCAAGGGAAGATCGAAATCATGACATGTCCCTATGGAAGAGGGCAGGGAAAGCTGGGTTTCCAGCCTGACTTTGATACTGGCTCTGTCGTGTCCTCAGCAGCTCACCAAACCTCTCTGGGCTTCCTTCTCTTCATATATAACTGTTACGATGCCTGTCTGCCAGGGGCAAGCGTTAGGTGGGCTTCACAGATTTGCAAGTACTTGAGATCCTTTTTGGGGCAAAGTGGGGTAATTTTGTTCTTCATCCCTTAAGTGTTGAGGAAAATCTCAAAAAATGAGTTGTGGAGGGGAACAAGTTTAATGAGGAGTGTCTGCAGCGTCCGTTGCCATTCAGATGTTCATAATGAAACACTCGAGATGAAAGTATCGATAAGACCCACAGCCGAGACCTGTGGAGCTGAGCTGCTCCGTGGTGGAGCTGCTGAGAGGTGGAGCTGGGCTCTGTGTGCCCAGCTGGGGATTTCTGAAGGAAAAGAGGGTCTTCCCGCCTGCATTGCATTTGAGATGTCACTATCCTCGTGTTGTCTGTCCTCTCTCTCCTTTGATCTCCTTTTCTCCAAAGCCGTCTCTCTCCAGCCCACTATGAGATGTCAGCGTTCCCCAGATGTCAGGCACAGAGAGGTGGTGGAGCGGCTCTGAACCCATCTCTGCTGTTCAGTGGAGTGAATAGAAATGGCTTTTGAAGTACTCTCCTGTTGCTCCGACTGGCTTGGCATTCAAAATGAGCACCCTTCAGGAACAGAAACTGCCTGTCCTTGGTTTCTAAACCGCACACTTCGACAGCAAGCTGCTGAACGGTTTGCCGTTCAGGAGAGCAGCCAGCAATCACCAGCTGTCAGAGCTCCGGCAGCATCTCTGCCTCATGTAAAGCAAATCTTGCTTTTTATAAATGTATCAGCTGGCTATCACCTACTTACTGCCTGTCTGTCTGCTGTCGGAGAGACATCGTCCCCATTCAGCCCCGTCGCGTACAGCCCGCTATAGGGTACGCAGCGGTTTTGCTGATACGAGCCTGGCGGGTAGCAGCATCTGACTGAGCTTTGGCTGCCCGGCATGAATTCCTGCCACAGCAGTGACGCAAGTGCCTCAGCCTGGGCCTTTCCCCTGCAGTTGCCAGATGTGGCTGCTCTTGGCTGGGTTTCAGTGGCTTTCTCAGCTGCTTCTCCTTGCTGAGACTTCAGGTAATCCTGTTCCCTGTGGGTTCTTCTCTTACTGACACTGCCCGTGCCGTCCAATGCGTTAGCCACGTCTTTTCTCTAGAAAAAGTACCCAGCAAGCCCACGGTTGGGTTAGAGCTGAACTGATGGACTGAATTAGCCAGTTCTCATGGCTTTGGAAAGCCTCTCCTAAGCCGGATGGGTGGACCAGAGAAAGAGCTTCGGACTTGTCATTCCCCTGACGTATCTGATATTGGACCCTGTGGGTTACTGGGCTGGTGAACGTGGATGCGGCTGGGTGTATCGCCCGTGGATACACGGTGATGATGCTCAGAGCACTTGTCTTGCACTGGAGGGAGGTGGAAGGCTCAGAGGTGGAAGGATTAGGTGTCAGTGGCTTAGCATCACCAGCTGGCTGTGGCCGTGAGGTAACTGAGCATTTGGGCTGTCCCATGGGTGTCTCTGGGCAGTGCCGTGGACTTGGTTTCTGCCGGGTCTGCCTGGCCGTGGGGAGCACAGGCAGTGGGGACTGCTGGATCCCGAGGCGGGAGAGGTGCGTGCTCTGCCTGTGGTGGCTCTCTCGTGTGAGTGAGCTGTATATAACACGAGGGGAGATCCCTGCAGGCTCTGAAATGAGAACAGCCATGCCCATTCCTGGGTGGCAGCATGGTGAGGCCCCGTGTTTTAAAACACAGCCCTGCTGCAGCATGTACTCCGTACAGAATAAAGAAACAAAGGGCAGGCTGCTGACAGCTTTAAATATTTCCACCGCTTCCGCCTGTGTCAAGTTATCAGCCTGCTGGCAGTCCCGTTTGCCCGCCGTTGGACGTGCCGGTCAGATTTACGGTGCTCTCTGTGGTTAGCGTTTGGCATTAGCAACACTTGGTTATGACAGGCGGCGGTGGCTTTGCCTGGTGTTCAATAAAGGCTCTTTGAGGATCTGGAGAAAGTATTTGACTTAGAGTTGTGTAAGTCCAGACAGAAGAACCGGTATTTTGACTATCAGCAACGGTGTATCTCTAGAGAGGCGCTTTCCCTTCGGTTGGCATCTTCAGCTGTTGTCGATATCACTCTTTTCTTCCTGTCTTCTCTGATCGTTATATGTGTTATATGTTATATATCGTTGTATGTGTCTGTGTGCATTTTTTTCTTGCTACGTATTTCAAGTTGTTAGAAAACATAAAATTTTTAACTTTAAAATCCTAGCTCCTGAGAGCCAATAACAAAAATCCAACAAGTGTGAAACTAAGAGAGAAAAGGAACACTTTTTCAGTGGAACTTTTGTATAATTATATCTTGAATAAATGGAAGATGACCATCAAAATGCTCTGTTAATATTCCCAAAACTTATACTGGACAGTTCTCGGGGAATCTTTGTTTTGAAGCATTTAAAATAAGGGTGTAAATGTAACCTGTGGCAAGAACGGTTGGGCATTGTGGCTGCTGCAAGAGGTGCTGGCAGTGATCAGCTTCTGAGGAGTCAAGATTTTTAGCTTCTTTTTTCTCTTTTTCTGGTTCTTTTGAGTTTTAAATAAAGCTCCTGTGTTTTGAGTAGCGTTCCTCCCGAGCAGCAAACGCATCCATGAGGCTGATATCCAGGGAGAGAGAAGAGGCACGGGATGGCCAGCGGGGCTGCTGGGGGCTGGAGGGACCCGCTCCAAGGGGCGAGGATGCTGCTCCTGGCTCGGTGGCTTTCTGAACCACTGTGCCCCCGAAATCAGTGGGAAGAACTGCAAGCTTTCCCCCCTTTTTCCATGTGAAAAATGTATTTGTGACTTACTCTGACGCAGCCGTCTGCTCTGAACCACTTTCCCTGCACACACACACTCCGTGTTTCATTTTCTAGCAGCATCAGCAGAGGAGGGCAGATCTCACCTGCCTTTCCCTTACTCCAGAAGTGCTAATTATGTAAGTCGAGCAGCATCCCTGGCGTTGGGAGCTGTGGCAGGAACATGGCCTTGCTCTCAATTTTTCACCTGTGCTGCAGTGCGGGCTGGAAATCCCCCTTTACCTGCCACACGGCAGTGTCAGAGCGGGGACATCCGTGAAGCTCAGGCTCTTGGTAAAGAGCAAGAGCAGAGTGAGAGGAGCAAATCTGACGGAGAAGGAAAGTTCTGTTCATGTCTCGAGCAATCCCAGCCGCACGTTTAATCTCCTTGGTTTTGAAGTCAAAGTTCTTCTACTTTTCTTCACCCTTTCCCTTTCTTAAAATACAGCATTTTATCCCTGGTTCTCAGCAATGCCTTTCTGCTGCAGGGTACCGAGAAGGATTTCTGTGGAAGAGAGGACGCGACAACGGGCAATTCTTAAGCCGAAAATTCGTGTTGTCGGAGAGGGAAGGTGCTCTGAAGTACTTCAACAAAAATGACGTGAGTACCTGGGGTTGCTGTAGGCAAACAGGGCATCACCTGAACAAGTAATTCCTGGGCCCCCGTTTTCTTTATGCAGTTTCGATAAGCACCGAGTCCCTAGTCGGTCCAGGACAAAAGCACCAGGAACAGCTTGCCACTGTCTTTAGCAGGGTTTGCTCTTGGTCCATCACCACCACAGTCACGGTGAGGTGCCCTAACTGCCCATTTTACACATTCCTGATC
>NW_010417006.1:20581-24512 GCF_000710305.1 Buceros rhinoceros silvestris | reverse complement strand
CAAATTCCTGCTCTGTTGCCCTTTAAAGTCGATAAGACTTTCCTTAAACCACCAACGAAGGAGCTTTTCTCAGCTCTGGCTCTGTATCTTCCGGCCAGTGCGGGTTTTGTATTTACGACTAGCTTGTGATGAAGGTATCACCGCCTCGCAGTGGTCACTGGGGTCTGAAGCCTCCTTTGCGTGGCATGGAAGCAATCCAGAGGAAAGGCCCCCAGGTTTTCCATTCCTGCATCGAACGGTGGAAGCATTTGTCTTTTTCCCTAGAGCACATTTCATTTATTCTAAGTGAGAAATGGAGCTATTACCATGAAAATTGCATTCGTGATGAATGGATGGACGCTCTAACTATTCTGCAGCGTGTGATGGAGGAAGCCGAGGTATTTTCTCTAACCTTTGAGTCTCCCCTGAACGCTGCAGCTGCGAGCAGCCCAGACCGAGCAGCCAGCCAGTTTTCTCAAGCAGTTGATGCAATCGTGGTGTCGTGATGAGCCATGTTGTGTGAAGGAGAACATCCATCCACACTTCTCCATGCCCGGCAGCGTGCTTCAGTAGCACCATCTTCTCCTTCAGCTTGGTGTGATATGGTGCAGTTGCACCTTGTGGACAGGAGAGAGCCGGTCGTTACGAGGGAGAAGTGAAACTCCCAGCAGCTCCTGTTCAGTCGCTCTTGACTGCTCTGGTAGTTTAAAGCTGCTTCGCTTCGTTGACCCACCTCATAACCGTGGTGGGAACGGTGCTGTCTAGACATGTCCTTTTTGCTGGGATTTCCCTGCTGTGGTCACCCACAGCCTGTCCCCAAGTTCCCAAAGTAGCACTAACATCTCCACCAGCTCAGGGACTTGTGCATGGTGCTGGGGACCACATGACCTTCTGCTGGGCCCTAAAACTGGTGTTACCAAGAGCCTCATCTTTATTTTGGGGGGATGTTTCATTCGCACTTGCTCGTTCACGTCTCAGTGCAGTCCTGAAAAGGTGGTAAACTTCTAGAGATGTTTTGTAGGAAGGTGAACGGTGCTACAATGTTCAGGTGACCTGCCGCAGAAGGTGCAGGTGGGATTGGTGCCTGGGAGGGCCTGATCCAGGCTCACTGTTGGGCTAACCCAAGAGGTGGGCTGTATTTGTACCTCTGAAAAGAAAGTTCCCCGTTCGGAGGGCAAGGGCAGGAGCAGAGTCAGAAACTAACGGCTCATGTGGAGGATGGGACTGGTGGGCACATGGGCATGGTGCACCCTGCCAGCCTAGCACCCATGTCTGAACGTGGGAAGGGAGATAATCCTCCAGCTTCTTGGGCAAGGATGAACTGACTATGGGCGCTCGAGATGCGGAACGAACCCTGGCCTGTTAGTTAGCACTCTGCATTTTCTTTTTTTGTCTGGCTGCACAGTTCCTCTCTCTTTGGTAGTGCTCATCCCAGTGCAAATGCTGATCACTCACCATTAGGTGAAGGGACTGGAGATCTGGGAGTCAGGAGATGGTTGAGCAGCGGCTGAGACAGGAGGCATGGTGAAGATGCTTGTCTTTATAGCACGACGTCCTGTCCTGAGGCTTGGTCTGTCTATCTTGCATCTGGGCTGAAGCCTTTCTCCCCTTGAACTCTGCTGAATTTTGCAGAAGAACAGAGCGTTTTCCCGCTCTGATGCCTGAGCAAAGCTCTGGTATCTCATAACCAGGCAGTTTCGTGGGCTGGGAGTCAGGCTGGTTTTTTTTATAGCTAATGGCCTCAATCAGGAGTTTTTTCTGCCCAAAGGAACTGCTTTCTGATTTGAAAGCCAGTGCTCAGGTGTTTCCTCACTCAGCTGTGTTTTCCAGGCAAAAGAACCCAAAGCGATTATGAAGATCGAACACCTAAATGCGACTTTCCAGCCTGCAAAAATTGGGAACCCACACGGCCTGCAGATCACTTACTTGAAGGACAATAGCACAAGGAACATCTTTGTCTATCACGAAGACGGCAAGGTGAGAGCGCGGAGGTAGCAAGAAGGGTTGGGTTGTGGTGCTGGCGGTTGATGCTGCTCGGAGCCAGCCTGTGGCGCCCCAGGCTCTAACTGAGCTGGGTGTTGTTGGGCAGGTGTGGAAGGGAAGGGTTTACAGGATGCACAACCAGCTTTGAGCAGGTTTGTCATGTCCTTCCAAGCATGAAGGTTGCAATCTGTGTCCTCTAAATAATGAAGTGCAAATGGAAGGAATTGCTGGTCCTCTGCTTGCAACTAGAGGTAGGGGCAGAGGCATTTTTTAAGGCAGGCTCCCTGGTGCCTGGAGAAGGAGATGAGTGAATGGAGCAATGGAAGGTGAGGGGACTCGATCTAAGAACTTGCAAAAGTGTAGTGAATGAGGAGCTGGTTGTGTCTCGTGCTTTATAAAAAGCAACCTGCATGTTTGTACTGGAATAAACCCCTTTGCTCTGATGCCCTTGTGCCTCTGAAGGGAGGCGTGAAGAAGAGGCCTCACAAGTCTGGGTGGTCGTTTGCACAACAAGGACAGTAGGACACAGAGGCCAGGTCAGTGAGGGGGCTCCCAGCCCTCCTGGGGGCTGTCAGAGGGGTCCTAGCCTGGGGCAGGCACTGTGAAGAACAGCAGCAGTCACCATGCTGTCCCATGGGTCTTGTCCTCACAGACTGGTGTCCCTGCAGAGCAGACCCAGGCGAGTTCGCAGTGGATGCCATCTCACAGCCTTATTTCCATCTTTCTTCCTTCCTCTGAGTATTTGGTGCTCCCCATAAAATATCAGCAGCTCTGGAGTGGCCACAAAATCAGAGCCTAAAGTGTCACTTTCGCGTCGCATCTGCTTTCCTCTGGCCACCATGGTGCCTTCAGCCTTTGGTGTTACATCCCGTTCCGTCTGTCAGAGGGGCCTTCTGGAGGCGCTCCCTCGTGGAGCGGCGTGGCAGGGATTTGCGGGATTGTCCTGGCACACAGCCCGTTCCCGGCGGCTCCCCCAGGCCCGGCGAGGCAGGCAGCCCTGCTAGGGATGAGCAGTCTGTGCTCGCAGCGGTCGCCGCTCTCCAGAGCACGCAGGCCAGTAATGCCACCAAAACGCAAGATATCATCACTTCAGGATGAGCAAAGCTGATTGTGCCTCTGCTGCCCTCCAGCTCCGGGAGCCGGATGCCGCCTGTCGTGCTCGCAGGGCTGCGCCGCAGAGGCTGGATGTGGTTCCTGCGGCAATTAGAGGGTCGGGGTGGGTTAATTGATGGCATCATCTGGTTTTGTGCGTGCACGGAAATGTGCGTGTGATGCTCGTGGACACACACGCGTGTATGTGTAAACGGACACGTGCATCGTAGAGGAGCGCCTGCCTGGGTCTGTGCTGCCGTAGAGAGAGGGGCAATGGAAGCCTTGCTCGCTCTCCGCCCCATGTATCGGTTTGTAAAAAGAAGGCAATGGTGACCACCTAAACCTCGGCAGGTCGCGCCCCAGGGTAGGAAGCAGCACAGCGAGGCCGTGCCTGCGCGCCCTTTGCTTGCTGCACACCCAGAGGTTTGTTAGCCGGGCTGCGTCTCTCCAGCCCCGAGCCCCAGTTCCTCTCACACCCCGCAGCACCATGGGGTCTCGCTCTGTGCGTTTGGGGGTCCCGGGGAGCTGCTCTGGGAGGGCAGATGTGTACTGGGCTTGGACCCTTGTTAGCACTTCCCCATGAGCAGATGGACTGAGCCAGACGGGGCGGTTGAGGCACCCGCTGGAGCTGGAGTCCAGTGCTCTGTGTGGGGTGACTCCTCCGTGCGGACTGCCCCGTCCCGGGGGCACCTGAACTGGTGCTTCTTGCCAAGGCTGTCCCTCCTGTGGGCACAAGGCTGGAGCCAGCCTTACCTGCCCCCAGCTCTCCAGCTGGACGTGGGAGCAGCAGAGCTGCGGGAGTGGATTTCCCACCGCTCCCAGCTCCTGCCCGAGGCTGAAGCTCCCCCTGCAGGTCTTGTCCTGGAAGCCACGGCAG
>NW_010417006.1:19167-20435 GCF_000710305.1 Buceros rhinoceros silvestris | reverse complement strand
CTGAGCCTCCCCTGGCAGGTTTTGTCCTGGAAGCCACGGCAGGAGCAGCTCCGTGCGATGTGCTGCTGCGGTCCCTGGTGTTACCACCGCCCTTAGGATGCTCAGAGGTGGGCTGAGTCTCCAGGAAAGGCAACCCTTTAGAGTGCTAATCAAAATTTCTGGATGCTCTCTGGACAAATCAGCAAAACGCCCTTCCCCAGTGTTCTTCCCTTCCTGAGCCACACCAGGAGCCTTCAGGATGGGAAGAGGTGGCACGAGGGATCGACTAGCAGCAGCAGAAGGGCTCATTGCTTGGGCTCCCCGTATGGAAGAGCAGAAGGTATGGGGAGAAGAATTTGCAATTCTGTCTGGGGTTGTCAGTCTGAGACTGCCACAGCAATGTGGGTGGCTCTAGTGCAGGGTGGAGACTGGAGAGACACCAAGGTGCCATGTGGAGGGTGAGTCTGCAGCGGCACTGCAAGCAGCCCAGAAGGAAGTTGAGATCCTGGCGAAGGTGCAGGCAGTAGTTCACTTTCTCTGCTTGCTCTGAGACGTAAATCAGTGAAAGGAATCTCTGCTAACAAAGGAATGAGATGACACCTTCCCATCGGCGAACACCGAGCAGTTTAACAGTGGTTTAAGACATCAGTGTGGTTTAAGAATCTCCTCACTCGATCTGTGGCATTGGCTGTAATGACACACACCGAAGACTTCTAGCAATCGAGCCTTGTGGCTTTGCACAGAAAGGTGGTGGTGCCCCTTCCTCCAGCAACGGATGGTCAACATTCCGAGAAGCAATCGACGGCTGAAGTCAGGGAGGGTTTCAGCCGCTGCGTTTCTGCAGGTGAAGCCCTATCGCTCATTGCCTGCTTTGGTCATTACTAACTTCAGGAGCCAGTTCCTCCTGCTGATCCTCTTTGTGCTGCTATCTGGGGTCTGTTTAGCTGCTTAGGTGAGGAAAGTAAGTGATAAGTAAGTAAAATCTCAGACAAGTAGGTCAGAGTTTTCCAAAACATTGTTTGTGTATGCCCCGTTATGGTTGGGGTTTTTTAACCCCTTCAACTTGAGGAGGGTTAACAAACCAAGGCAAAACGTTTGACTCCCTTCCACCACGCCTTGCCCTGGCCCATGACTTTAGATCTCAAGATCCCTGTGTGGATCAAAATTAATGTGGCATTTCTCAGTGAAGCCTTCAAAGGCGTCCAGTGCAGCACAGGATCTGTGGGTCTCACCAGAGACACATGAATAAGTGAGTTCTAAAACAAAGAAGTTCTAAAACAACTATTTTG
>NW_010417006.1:14048-19066 GCF_000710305.1 Buceros rhinoceros silvestris | reverse complement strand
GGAAAAATGAAACCAAAAAGCCCAGAGATTTTTGTCAAGGAAAGGAAGAAGTGCCAGAGCTTCTGGGAGTTGAGCTGGGACTGCAGTATCACTGTGCTTGTCCTGGAGAACTCCCGGGTGTGACTGGTAGACTGGAGCGCACAGGTTTTTAGCCACTCTTTTCACAAAACATTCCAGCAAACTGCTAAAATTTGGGTGGGATTCAGGCGTTCCTCGCGGGTCCTGCTCGTGGTCAGCTTGTGGCTGCCAGAGGAGCCGGGTGGGCAAGGGGGGTGGGCAGGCTGCACCCAGCCAGCACCAGCCAAGCACTGTTAGTAAGGCCAAGCTCAGCCCTGGTCTCGACATCTGAAATGCTGATCTGAGGCTGGTTTTGCCAGTTCAGAGACACGCTTAAATCCTTCCTCCCGCAGAAAGCCCTGGTATCCAGGGCGGGTCTGACAGCCTGGACAGTAGCTGGGCGTTCCCCACCCTTCACCCCCTGGCTGCTCTCTTTCACGGCTATATTTTATTTGTGTTTTATGCTTAGTAGGACTGCTGCTGAACTGCGCTCTGTCCCTTGGGACGGAACAGCGGGAGAGGTGAGGAGCAGCCGGGTCACGTTGCTTGATGTGCAGAGCGTGTAACTCCCTGTGCTTTTCTTTCTCGTTACTAGGAAATAGTGGATTGGTTCAACGCCATCCGGGCAGCGCGTTTTCATTACTTACAAGTGGCATTCCCTGGAGCCAGCGACTCTGACGTGAGTTTTCCTGCAGGGTTTTTGTTGTTGGTTTTTTGTTTGTTTTTTTTTTATTCTCTTTTCCCCTTTTGCTCATTTTTAGCATCTTGTTACTAAGCTGGCAGGCTCGGGGAGCGCTCCATCCTTCAGAGCGCTGTACAAGTACCGGGCTGAAATTGCTGTGGTGGGATGTCGAGCCCACGTGCGACACCTGTTACCAGCATCCAGCCTGGGAACCCGCGTGCGTGAGCACACACGTATGTTCACCCGCAGAGCGCGAGTCGTGCATGTGAGTAACTAACTCCAGCGCTGTCACAGAAGCCGTAAGCGTCTTTCTCAAACATTTTGAGGTTGTTGCTGGAACATTCAAAGCTGAAACAAAGGCTGGAAGGTGGGAGAGACGAAGGCTGAAGAATGTCAGTGCTGTGCCCAGGCCTCGGGGATGAATTCTTGTGTGTGGAACGGTGCAGCCTGTCTTACAAAGCTCTGTCTTGTGTTTTCCGGGAGCTGGAGCTGCTAATCGTGTTACCTTTTGTTAATGTAATTCCAGGGGCAGTATTAACGCAAGCTGGCAGCAAGCGCCTTGTGTTGCGGTTGTGCTGCAGTGGCTGTGTAATGTCCCTGGTCGGTTTTGTTGATTACTCGCTGTTACCTCCTTGACTTCGTAGATTTTAAATTCTAATGGTGCTACCTGGGAGGGGTCCAGCTGCGGGCCGAGGCTGGCTCCCAGCTGCAGGGTGTCCCTGTCCCTCTGTCCCCACCTGGCTGTGGTGGGATGTCGAGCCCACGTGCGGCACCTGTAACCTGCTAATTATATTTTTACTTATCAGCACCTTCCCATCAGTTGTTCTTTGGAGGGAACTGAGGAGTGTGATGTTTAGCGAGGTTAAATTTATGACCTTGAAATAGCAAACAACCCTTCATAGCGTTTGGCATGGGGAGACCTCCTTGGAGACTGGGTTGTCTTCGCGAGGTGGCTCCGTCCTGGATTTTGCCATCATTAGGATGTAATTTATCATTCCTCCACCCTGTCAGAGAGATAAGTCATTCCGTTTAAACAGGAGCTGGGTGAAATGCAGTAGAGAGGTGTAGATTGCTCACACCACCTAAGGATACCCAGACTGCCTCTGCAGCTCCTGAGGAGTGAGGGTCTCTGAAAGGTGCTTCGGGGACCCGTGCACAGGGGGGGAGGGACCTCTCTGAGCTGAGGCTGGTGAGCTCCTTGCTTAGCAAAGCGTCCTCAGCCCTGTTGCAGGAGCCACATGCTGGGGCTGTGAATGCTGCAGAGCCCTTCACTGCCCAGGATGAAGCATCCAAGATGAAGATGCTCCCAGTGGAACAGCTGTGCAATTCTTTGGGCTGTTGTGTTTTGGGGGTGTCTTTGCCCTACAGGCACATGCCAGCTCAACCAGAGTGCTGTTGGGCAGAGTTAGGTGTGGCGGTTTGGCAAGCGAGCTGCTAATAACCTGTTTAGATTAAGGGCAAGGACGGGGAGGCATGTGGCTGCTCATCAGCCCTGGTTTTGGTGCAACTCATCATCCTCCAAGTGGCTTTTAGAGGCATCTGCAGAGATCTCGCAGCTACTGCCTAGTCTTCAGCAAGCAGCATTAAAAAATATCGCCGCTGCTGGTAGCTGTTGTCAGCAATATCTGCAGGAAGGGGGGCGCACAGGCAGCGTTTGTTAACGGGCTTTTACAGACAAAGCGTCCTTTAGGGCTTGGGTGAGGAGCTGCCGCTGTGTCTGGTGGTGGAGATGCATCCCCAGAGCTGACCAGTGAGGTAGGATTTGGCCCAGGGGCTTCTCCTGGAGGCTGCTGGCTTTGCTGGCAAAGTGCTCAAAGATGCTTCACCTATCGCACCCACCTCTTGCGAGCGCTTTGGTGGAGTGGGAGCGAAGCACTCGGCCAGAGCTGTTGGGGTGGGCTCAGTGCCTGGGGCGAGCTCGGCGTGGGCTTTCCTTCCAGTGCCCCCCCAGCCCTGCCCTGCACGCCCGGTGACCCCCAGCTCCCTCGCTCTGACCCTGCTCTGTTTTCTCTCCCCTTTGCTTGCGCCAGCTGGTGCCAAAGCTTTCTAGAAACTACCTGAAGGAAGGGTACATGGAGAAAACGGGGCCAAAGGTAGGATATAAAATGTTTCTGCGGTCTCTTTAAACGTGAGTCTTCCTCTGTTTGGGGCTGAGAAGGGGCTGCTGGTGGCATAAGCCAGCCTTGCTGGATGGACAAGGCCTTGGAGCCGTGTGTGTGGTTAATACACTTTCCTCACCGGGGAGAAAATGTAACAAGCCGAAACCACTCCACAAACCAGCCGCCCCATCTCCCCTCTCGCTGCCCGTTCCAGTGAGCCCACCTGGGATAGCTGGCCTGGGCCCTGGCTATGGTGGCTCATGGTGGCCCAGAAGTTGCCTGTTCTGTTCCGCCCCAGCCCATCGGGCTCCTCCGAGTGCCTCGATACTGGGTCATGGCCGGTAAGAGAGGAGCTGCACTGCTTTGGGTGTAATCTGGCGTTTTTTGACTCTTCAGCAAACAGAGGGATTCAAGAAGCGATGGTTCACCATGGATGACCGACGGCTCATGTATTTCAAAGATCCCCTGGTAAGGTGATGGTGCCTGGGCTGTCTGTGGGCGTTGTCTGCAATGGTAATAGTAATAATCTGCAGTGAAGCTCAGGCTGGAGGGACAGCCGGGAGGGGCTGATGGTCCCTGCTAGGTGGCTCTGCCTAGTGTCCAGTGAGCAGTAGCCCCGTGCATAGATACTCACCAAACATGCTTTGGAAACCCTGTGCACCAGCTGCACATTTTTCTGCACCTGGATTTCGGATCCCTGGTGTTGGTCCTGAATCGTGGGTGCCCCTGGGACGAGCTGGCATGGGGTCTTCATGGGGGGGTGGTTGGTGGTTTTGATTTGGGTGCTGCACTTCGCTGATGGGGCTTCCGGATGGCGCAGGGTGAGCCGTGTCCTGGCTGCCCAGGACACAGAGCAACCCTTCGCAGCCACTCCTGCCTGACTGCTCCGCTGTCTCCTAGGATGCCTTTGCTAGAGGGGAAGTTTTCATCGGGAGCAAGGAAAACAGCTATAAGGTCCTGGAAGGGCTCCCGCCGTCCACGCAGGGAAACCACTGGCAGCACGGGATAACCATCGTCACTCCGGATCGGAAATTCCTCTTCGCCTGCGAGACGGAGGATGACCAGCTGGAGTGGATTACGACTTTTCAGAAAGTTATAAGCCGGCCGATGCTGCCTCAGGAATACGCAGGTGCATGTGCTGGTGGGGGCTGAAGGTCAGCCTCAGCCTCCTTATTTCCTGACACATGGAGATCAGGGATGCAGCAGCATCGCTCCCTCCGGCGCGGTGTGAGTGGGGCAGCCCCTCCCCACCCCGCGGTGGAGGCAAGGGCTGTCCAAGCAGAGAGGGGCTCACGCTGAGAGGAGGAGGATGGTATCCACCCCTCTTCATCACCTCTGGCGTGACATCCGTGGTGCTGTACGGATGATCAGTCACCCGGTTATAAGGATAATTGGAGCCAAGGAGCATCAGGCAGACAAGGACCATCCCCAGGGTGGGCTTCTGCTGGGCTGTCCCCGCCTGCCGCTGCTTGTCCTGCTTTTAACTTGATTTTCTGTTTGTTTTCTTTTTCTTTCAGTTGAAGCCCATTTCAAACATAAACCTTAGCTGGGACTGGCGGGCAGACCTGAGGAGTGAGCTTCTGTTTACAACACAACATGGTTTTATTTGAAATGTTAAAAATAATGAATAATAATAATAACAACAATAATAATACTACTACTTCCCTTTCCCCTCATCGTTCACTTGATCATGTTGGAAACCAAGACAGACGGCAGCGAAATGTCGGAGAAGGTGCTGATCCAACCCCAAATTTGGCTCTGTGGCCACTCCTTGGGATGTGCCGCTGGGACAGGGGGTGTCCAGGACCCCCTGTCACCCCACACCCCCTAAAAGGTGGGTGTCCCACGTGGCTTCAGCGGGATGGCAAAGACCGTTGGTGGCACATCCTGGGGGGAGCTGGGGCTTTTCTCCATGAGCTGGTCCCTGGGGGCTGGAGCTGAGCAGCCCCAGCCCTCTGCCAGCCCTTTCTGCGGGGAGCTGCGGATCCCTGAGCCGTGACGTCCTGGTGGGATGTGAAGCACCAACCTGGAAACTCCCATGATGGTGATGTGCGGAATGGCTGAGCCTCCGGGCGGCACCGGGGTAAATGGGTTAGTGAGGGGCGGTGATGCTGTACCCAGGCGAGGGGCAGTGGAGGCGGGTACCCAGGGCGGGCAGAGCCGCAGTGCCCTGCAAGGGG
>NW_010417006.1:13467-13819 GCF_000710305.1 Buceros rhinoceros silvestris | reverse complement strand
TTTTTTCAATACCTCTCCTAAATTCTTTTTTTGTTGTTTTTTCTTTTCCTTGCCAAAAAAAAAAAAAAAAAAGCTGCTTGAAGTGACGTTTCAGCGCTGTGTTGAGCACTGTAATTCCTGCGGTTGGGGAGGGCGGGCTGGGACCTGCACACCACGTGCTGGATTTTTACCCCCAAATGAAATTTCTGGTGTTCACTGAAGTACCAGCCCCAGACACGGACCTGTCCGACGCGTTTCTTACCTTGGTGTGTGTAACTGAGAGCATCTCATCGGCTGTACGCATTCGTTCTGTCCCTGGTAAGACAACTGTGGTACTAAATGTCATTTGAACCAATAAATTATTATGTCAGAG
>NW_010417006.1:3307-13273 GCF_000710305.1 Buceros rhinoceros silvestris | reverse complement strand
GGGGGTAAAGAAACAACTTACAACAAGGAGTTGAACACCCCCAAACCACTCCACTCCTCAGTGTGTGGGGGTGGGGGTGTGTACACCAGGAAAATACACCCACATTCATGTGTATTATATGACACTTTATATGTGTGTTATACAGTGTGTGTATATATATATATATTTTAGATCTCTTTTATAGCTGTGTGTGCACACATACACAAAAGACGCTGATTTCTTAGGAATATAGAAATAAATTGAATGAAAGGAGAATAGTCAACAGATACTACTGTGCCCTGCGGAGCAGTCTCAGCATAACCTGCAACGCACTTTGGGTGTGTCCAGGAGCTCCCTATAGTACATACATATAGCTATCATTAATATTTTAGATCTCTTTTATAGCTGTGTGTGCACACATACACAAAAGACGCTGATTTCTTAGGAATATAGAAATAAATTGAATGAAAGGAGAATAGTCAACAGATACTACTGTGCCCTGCGGAGCAGTCTCAGCATAACCTGCAACGCACTTTGGGTGTGTCCAGGAGCTCCCTATAGTACATACATATAGCTATCATTAGACACACAATTTAAAAATACTTAAGGTATTTTGTACACATCTGTATATGTATAGATAGATATAAAATTGCAAATTTATAAAATAATTATATACTATATACACATGCATGCATTATGAAGTATGTGATTTAGAAATACAAATTTAAGTAAATATATTGCCTATTAACATACGTACAGCCACATGCATATGCGTGTGTAACCATAGCTAGGTATTTGAGTGGAAGTGTTTGTAAAAATATTTTACACAAACTGTCACTCAGTTAAACCCCAGGCAGGTCAGATGCAGGGAGCTGTTTACGATTAGAGCTGGCTGTAACAATTGTTTGTGTAATTAAAAATAATGAGTATCCTACATTATATGCCACAGAATTAATGATAAATTATTATATACACAAAAGGCTGTTGATGTCTGGCTGTACATATACATTTTACACACACAGATGTATTCTGAATACACCCTTGTAATGATCATGCATTTACTACAGCCACCTGCAGCTGCTCGTGGGCAGGCTGCGGGCTCTGCCCGTGCCCACCACAGGCACGCAGCCTCCTTCCAGGGCTGGCTTTGGGGCTGGGGCCACACAAGGTTCAAGTCTGGCACCTGGTAGAGCCAAGATGAGCCCCTCAACTCGCTCCAAGACAGACAGGTTTGCTGGCAGCCAAAGGCCATGTCCTGGCATGGCTCTTACCTGCTGCTGCTGTCCCAGAGCGTCCTCCCAGCCAGGGGGCTCCTCCCTGAACTTGCAGCACTTCAAATCAATGCACGTCCGGTCCAGACATTACAGTACCTGGCTAAAACAGCCTTTACTGCGCAGCAGTACAGCCGCTGAGGTGCAGAGGACCCACAGTCCAGTGCCGAGGGGAAAAAAACCACAGCAAGGAATGTCAGCCCTCTGCCCACAAACCTGAGAAAGCAGCAGCATCGCACATCTGGTATAAAGTGTTTATTTGAGACTTCACAATTGACACCAAGTCTTCCTTTCAATGCTTTTTCTTTGTCATACAGTCAATAAATTTGTATTAACCCCTCCCTCCCCCATGCATGATTGCTGTTTATTAATCTAAGCCTTTATATTTTCATCGTGAAAAAATAAAGCGTTTCCCCCCCCCTTTCGTCTGTTCACTGTACCACTGCCACCCGCTGTGCTGCACTGAAGAGGAGGAGCTGTAGAAGGGCTGCGCCCACCACTGGGGGTGAAGTTACTCCATTACTTACTGATTTATTCTTTTTTTTAAAGTAAGTGTTAAATGAATCAATCACCCAAGAAAAATAAATATATCATGAAGAACCAAAAGTTCTGCAGTATCCCTTTTCTTTACATAGAGCTGCAGTTCAAACACACACACTGCTCGCAGCAAATCATGTCATTTACCATAACACCGTCACCTTGACATACGGTTGTGAACTTACACTCAAAGAGAATCTGTTCCAAAGGAGCAGAGCTACAAGCCAGAGGAGGTATTTTAGATGGCAAATTTTTATACCCAGGCAAGAGAGCTCCACGTGGCAGCCAATTACCTACGGTCGACGGATCGGCTTTTACTGTAGAGCAATTCAATCTTGTGCTTTTCAGGAAGTATCGGCTAAACCCACTGGGCCAGAGCCAGACCACAGGTAGCGTGACAGGCAGTAGGGGTGGCGTGCGTGTTACTCACGGCACTGGAAGCCAGTTCATGGTATCAGCTTCTCTCGGCTGGACATCTCCAATTCTGCTGCTTGGCTCGTCTCGCAGTGCTTTTGGCACCAGCCTCGCAAAGAAATTATTCGATTGATCACCCTGCCTTTCTGATCTTCCCTGGAGGTGGCAGAGCTCAAGGAAGCGTTCTCGTAACAGAGACGGTATTGGGTAGGCCGTGAAGTACGAGACCCATATTTATGCTTTGTTGAATTACTGTGCAAAGGGAATACTGCATCAGAAACCATAGGAGACTATATTTTAATCAAAGTCACCAGCCCCTGTATCGGAAGCCTGCTAACAAGTGCTCCGATTGGTTTGTTTGGCTACTTCTTGTTGGTTTCTTTCTTTTTGTACATAAATAATATAGACCAAACATTATAAACATTTCAGCAACCATTTCTAAAAGACCGGAGGAGCCCTTTTAGGCACCAAGAAACAACTGCAGGATTCAAATTCCAAAACTGTCTTTGGAGTCAGAGAATCATCAGATTTACACAGCACCCAATGACAACCACATTCAGTCGAGCTCGATAGGACTGCTGTCTTCCTGACCATCTTCTGTGTCATCATCTTCTCCAGTTCCCATCAGACTGTTTAAAAGATTTCCTAGAATAAAGTTCAGGACAGTCACAATCACTAGTTTTACCTTCTCCTCTCAAAAACTCTCCCTATTCTCCTTCCTTCCTGGTAGGGTGCAGATTTCAATAGTGAAACAAACTTGGGGGGTTTTGTTAAGTAAACCAGAATCTCAGCAGGACACCAGTATTCCCAGTAACTCTGCACGGTTTAAGAATCCCACCATTCTTAATGATTTCCGTTGGTTTCCGTTGGTTTAGAATGTATTCATTTGTGAGCCTGTACTTTGAGACCGTTCCTCCTCTAAGAGCACACTGGAAAAACCACACTGGAGTCACCTAGTTGTGTACTACGGCTGCAGCATGAGAGGAAAGAAAACCAAACACAACCACATGCAGCCATGAACGGTCAAAAGCCAGCAATGATCTGCATCATGCTACAAAGAACTTGTCTGAGGCGTTTAAGCATTCTCCCTGTTCTTAATTCAATTTAAAAATGCCTGAACTGCTGAAAAGCTGCTGCTCACACATGGGATCCATGATGCTCATGTTTTTCAAACTTTGGGCATCGGTGAATTGACATTTGCAGGTAAAGCTTCGAGTCCGTGGGCAGAGAAGCTTAGTTTTCAAGGAAAGAACATTTGATTTTACAAAAGTAATCCTGTTTGATTTGCTCACATTTAATTCAAGAGCCAGGAAATGAGGGCTCCATTTCTCTATTCCCTTTCAATTCTTGTAGAAGGGCAGTACTAATTTCAGAACTTCACCTTGTATCGGGACTGGTTAGATCTCTAAAGTCCCAGACTTGACTTAAAATCAGCCTCTGAAGTCTGGGGAAATTGAGCTTTCACACAAATAAGATTTTTCCTTACATGTGGAAGTTATATCATAATGTCAAAAATTAACCATTAAGAGTCATTTTACACACTTCTCCCCTTCTCACAGATGCAAAGTCTAGTAGCTTCATCAAATTACTCCCACACACAACCAACCCGTCTTGATTTCTACAGAAGAGGACTGTCTCTACAGGCTATGAAAAAACCTATCTATCTGTTAGAACAAATAGTGTGTTTCCAGCAGAGCCATTTTATATAAGCCAGTGCTCTGGAAAGCCTGGTGGCATCTACAAACAGCCGTCAGCATAAACCTTACCTAGTAATCCTCCGTAGGATGACGTCTGCTTGGGCGGAACACCAAAAAAAAGCTGTCCTATTCTATCTAGGTACTGAAACGACACAAGACAAAGAACAACGTCAGCTCCTTCAGCTACAGGCGGAAATGCTGTGGGCAGCAGTCGCAGCACGCAGGGTAGAGCACTGACTCCTATCTACCCGTCACAAAACAGGAGACAACCCGCTTATTTAACTAATTCTGTGGGTTAAATCCTGTTTACGACTATGAGTAACTCACCTCATTATACATGGGATCTCTTTTCAGTGAAGGTTGATACTGTTCACACAATACTGTAAATACTGTTAGTTTTCCTCTAGAAAGGAAACAAGAAAAAAAATGTAATTTCAGGAACAACCAAAAAGAAAAACCAAGAGGAAAATGAGAAAAATCAGACTGTACCGTACCCATCAACTGCCAACAGCAGAAACCAGATGAAGTTTAGCAGTGGTTGAACAAAGGGCGGACCCTTCTCTATCGAAGGATGTTTCTGTGTGTACGTTGTAAAAACAACTGATGCGCTGGTCTTATTTTTTAAGCAGAGAAATCTGCAGAAGGAAACAAAACAGCAAGTTAAAAATAAAAGGCAGAGAAGTAGTTTTACATGCAGAAGGAAAAAGGGAAGCCAAATGCTCCACAATCCCTACTTCACTTGTGCATAGAAACCAATCTCAGGCTTCAAGAGATGGCACAAACTCTAACTAACTGGTAGAAGTGCACACCTTTGGCATTGCGTAGTGGTGTCCCCCTTCCTCGGCTGATAGCCGAACCGCTGCCAAAATTGTGGAATAAGCGGGTTGAGAGGGAAAACTGACATGAAGTATTAATAGAATGAGTTTAATCAGGATCTCAGCAGATTGTATACAGGACAGTTACTAAAAGAGGGCATCGATTAAATCAGAATGTGGGAAGATGGCCACCATAATTCAAATTAAACAAGACATTGCATCTACTGCTCCAGAATTTGCTATGGTGAGGTAAAAACCTAATTGAAGACCTCTCTGCTGGTCCTATACACTCCCAAAGACATCTTTCAGTGCCTATCACCAGTGTCCAAGGACTCTGTACCTCAAAATAACATGACATCAGGACCACTAACAAGTTTGACACACATGTCTGAAAGCCTCAAAATAAAGCTACGCTTTGAGCTCCCAAGCCATCTGCCCCGAGTTAACAGATCGATTTCCCAACTGATCAAATCTTTGTTTGGGTCCAGTTAATTTAACTGGCAATCTCTGCAAATCCCACAGGCCTAACAAGAGACTTTATCTGGGACAAAGCTGTCAACAGGCACTGGGCAGGCTGCCATGAGCAGTCTCATTTCTGGTCGCAGGCTGGCCTCCAACTTGTGCCCTTTGCCTCGCTGCCAAGCAAGGAACCGCAATTATTGTCATTTAAGTATAAACTGCTGTGCGAGAGGATTTAATACAGTATTTGCGATATAGGCCAGTAAGGGGTGCAGCAGTAGTACTGTATAAATGCTGAAAAAATTCCCTCTTACCCTTAACTCCTCACCAGAATTTCTCCCCCTCCAGAAGAAAGCCCCATAAAATTCTTCAAGAGTCCTGCATATACTGGATTTCCATAAAGGATCTTCTACCGCTCAGAATCACTGCAGTCTGTAACAACCAGCTATGGAAAGCAGGGCAAATCTGACATGACAGCTCACTGCTGCCAGAAGACAGACAGACTTGCTCTCACCTCCTCCCTCTCCCCCAACACCTACTCTCTCCCTGAGTCCCTGCTGCACAGTCCTGTCTCCACCTCCTCCTCAGACTCCCCCATGAGCTGCTTTCTCTGACTGAAGCAAGCCATCAGCTGATTAAACACAGCAAAATTGGCTTTGTCAGCCTTAATTGTACATGAGCTCTGCAAAGGCACGTCATAGCCTGCATTCCCACCTCCTACAAGATAAATGCCTGAAGTAAATGAAAGCCACCAGCAACTCTGTCAAACCGGGAACCACCACGTTGCTGCTCACAGACCATGCTGACCAAAGACAAATTGTCTCTTAGGACAAAACTGAGAGCAAGTACTACGCTAAAGGTAAATACAGAGCCTGCTTAGGGCCAGCCTTGCTAAGAACATCAGGGTAAGCCCTAACTAGACATAAAGTGGTGTTAACAAAGAATTGTGCTTACAGGGTCAAACAGATTACAGTAATTCTTCAAGAAATTAACATGATTTCAGGTTTCGACGTTAATACAGGTTTTGGTTTGGATTTTTTTTCCTCTCCCCAGTCTGACCAATTCAGCACACCATTTTTGAGATGGTTTTCTCCTGTTGTTACCACACAAAGTAAGTTTCAGAAGGTCTGGCCAGTTTCACAGTTTCTTTTGAAAAGGATGCGTAGTTAACCTACAGTTATCATGGTTAAATTAGATTAGCTTCAAACACAGCGTCATCTCAGCAAAATAATTTGTAAAAAGTTGAACACCTACTGTAGTACTGCCTGTGCTACAAACATGTCCACCTCACTGCGATAGCCCCTGGATGAGGAGTATTCTACCAGCATATTTGCACATCCTTCGCCATCTGTGGAGTGCAAGAAGTGATACCGAGATTCACTATAGTTTTGCTCTACAAAAGGAAAAAGAAAACGGCTTTTAAGAAATCAGTTCATCAAACCTGAATTTAAAAACAAATTTGTTAGGCTTGTACGCTACAGCTCGTAAACGGACAAGAGCTACACATGGTATAAAACAAGACAATCAGCCAAGAGAGAGCGGGCTCTATCCTTTATAAGTTACAGACCATTTATAAAGGGAGATAATAAATACATTATCCTACATACATTTGAACAACTGTTATTAAAAACCATTTATTCAATGCCACCGCAAAACATGGCTACTGCTGCAGTCGTGTCATTTTATCTAACTGCATGCTGGCACTTCGTGTGCTGTCACCGGTGCTTAGGAGAAGCAGCAAGAAGTTCCGTATCAGACCATGTGCACCAAGAAGTCAATCAGCACACTCAGCGTCCTTCTTTCTAAGTGCACAGAAAGGCGGCGTTTCGTATTTTTAGCTTAGCCCACTCTCGCTATCAAAATTAAAATCGCTCCCATATGCTGAACAGAACAGCAATTATGCAGGGAAAAAAAAGGTGTAAGAAATGGCAATGGTTTGTTAGAACTTAACTTGAAGCAAAGCACCATGCAAAATCACTGCAGTGACAATCAGAACTGGATAGCTGCTGATTTTGGAATGGAAAAGCTTTGTCTTTTCTGATGAAACTCTCAAAACCTACAGACTAAGAAAACGTACACAGTTTGCTCTTCAGAAGAGCGAGCAGACAGGTACAAAATGGGGACTTTTACTTTCCGAAAGCAACCGCTCCTTATCCTTATCGTATCTCAGCTTCTAACTTAAATGCTCTGGCTGGCAGCAGCCATCGAGCTAACCGAAGCCCCAGGGGAACAGCTATGGGATTGCCCCTGGCATGCAGAAAGGCAATGAGCTGGAATGGTGACCACTGGGTCAGGGTTCTTACACAAAACCACTATGATCACTTTGCAACTACTGAAAAATTTAAAATAAACAATCACCTCGCAGAGTTATTAATTCGGGAGAAACCACAGAAGAGATGTTTTTTCAACTGCCCGGCAATTTTCCTCCTAATGACTCAGTGTCCAAAGGATCAACCTCCCTCTCACAGACAGCTTTGAGGCAGCTGAGCTTTGGTTTTGCACTAGCATAGAGTAACAGCTCAGGGGTTTTTTGTTGGTGACATTAAGCTTAAGTTATTGCACTAATCCGGTAATAGCAGAACTCAACCCATCGTTCCCATCTCAGCCTCCCTACATTATTTCCAAAGCAGATCTCTTACTCTATCATACTTGCAACATTTTCAAAACAAAACATGGAAAAGCCAGTTGATTTTTCTTACCTTTCCACAGGGTAATTGCTAGTAACTGGTGTAGTTTTGGATGTCCGAGTTTTCCTGATCCCCCGCTAGACCATTTAAGTGCTCTGGATACGAAAGCCACTCTTTCGGGAGAATTTGGATCCATTAAACTAAACAATTTAGCCAAGTTTTCTAAAAGCAATAAGATCCACAAATATTTAGGATTAACAGAAGTAGGATGAACTGCTGATACAACATTTAAGTTACAGTGCTACTGTGACTTTAAGATCCCTTAATGGCCTCTCTAAACTGTCATAAAAAAAAGAGTGACTTTCAACTCGAGCCACTTCTCATACGCAAAGTCAATCTCACATCTATCAGCCAGCACCATTCATAGGCCTTCTCCACAGCTGAAAGCTGAGCCTTGGAGTCAGCTGGTGACAGCTTCCCTGTCTCATCGTTTGGGATGTCCCAAGAGGACCATGCAGTTCCAAGGAGGAGGAAAGACTGCTTGCCATTCACAGGGAAGCTGCGAGGGACAGAGGGCTGGAATTTGGAACAGCTCCCCCAGAAGTCACAAGATGGGATACAAAATGTTGGAGCTGATCTAAGTAAACAGAGAAGGGCCTCTGTTGGTCTGTCTCCATCCACAGGTTGTTCGCAGGAGTGGTTCACCCATGCTGCAGGTCTCCCTGAATTGCCTGCTTACCCAATCTCACAGTCAGACAAGAGAAATTTCCTTGTGAGCAGCTGAATCACAAATAACGTGCACACTACCACACCGGCAGGGTGGGAAACCACCACGCACCAAAGCCCTGGGGACACCCATGACTCTGCAGACAATGCACTACTCCTGCGTCGAGGAAAGGACAATGCCACAAGTCAGCAATGTTGGTTTGAAGCGGGCCCACGGAGTTACCAGGAGCCCATTATCTCCAGTGACATCTTCCCCCAGTTCGTTTCTGTGATGAAGGTAACCCACAGCCATGTGGGAGGGCATACAAAGAGGATTTCAGGTTTCGGAACTGTTAACAACAGTCACGGAGAAGTGAAAGCACACCTGAACACCATCAAACCAAGGGCAAAGGTCGCCTCACCTAAAAGGTCTTCTGCTACTTTTGCATCCGATTTCTCCAAAGACTCCAAAACCAGCATGGACAGGTCAGCAGCACTGTTTTGCTACAAAACAGACACACACTGGTAGTGATGAACAGATCAATATGTAAAAGAAAGCATCAACCAGAATTCCGTCAGAGGCAGATTTAATACTTTTATCAGTGTCTACAGCTAAGGCACAGTCCCAAGCCTCAACCTTCCCTTATAAAAAGAATTATAGTAATTTGATGGCATCAAAAGAGAGACCTTCAGGAAAGTAAACCAAATGCTGTTATGATTATTCACAAACACTTCTGTGTTGTGTTCTAGTTTGGCATAACCTTTCTTGGTGGAGAAGAACTCAACAAAGAGATAAAAGATTACAAAGCAATTACCCCAAACATTTACCATTGAGAACTCACCACTTACCCCTCAAAATCTTGGAACCACCACCCCCCTCCCCAGAGCACACACACTAAACGAGTGACTTACCTGGTTATGGCTGAAGAACAGCAAAGCCCCTGAATACATTAGTTCTCTTGCTTCTGCATGTTTTCCTTGTGACATATACCTGAAACCAATACCAAAGCCGTGATAAAAATCACTTACATTTGAAGGATTAAAAAATCACTAAAATTTAATATAAAGGCAATAAAGGAATTATTTTCAAATCAGGTTTGTTTCAATTATGATGTAACTTTAACTGAAGGCTACAAATTGTTCCAGACTTGATGGAATACCAAGAGGGTAAAATTGAAAACTGAGAGGCAAACCTGATTTGGGCTCAAAGAAAGAAGTGAAATGCTCCGAGGAGTTCACCTGAGTGATGCACTGAACGCAGATCATCACATCACGTCCTTTACCAAAACCAAAGCCATCACAGCGGAACAGTTTTTGGAATACCCCCAGGGCAGCTCACACACCCAGTGCCACCCAAGCAACTCCAGCCTGCTCCTCACTCATGTCTCTCTTCCACTGGTTCAAGACCCTCCGACCACTACTACTCTGTGCCAGGGGACATCCGCCACGTACTCTGCTGAAC
>NW_010417006.1:0-3186 GCF_000710305.1 Buceros rhinoceros silvestris | reverse complement strand
AAATGAAGACCAGCCAGCAAGATCTACCATGCAACACTTTAGTCAGCGATTCATAAAGAAATGTCTGGTCTCTCCAACAGAACGCTTCAAAACACACCTGGGGCAGCTGCCACCGTCCTCACTTAAGAGTAACCAAGAAACGAAGAACAGAAGAATTTGTTCCCAGTGGTTACGGCAGGAGCCTCTTGCGCAGGGCTGGGACTGGAGCCTCCTGCACATTGTCACTACTGGTAACTGAAGTTCTTGGACAGTCACACCCCTAACTATAAACACAGCGTTTCCTATATTTTTATACACCAGTTAAGGTGTGGCAGCAGATACAGCTTCCAATTTCCACTTCTCTTAACTGCTTCTCAGAAAGTCTGTTTTCTGAGTAGATAATAACAACAGCCAATTTGCCCATATCAAAAAGATGTCAGTTCTACAAGGCTGCGTTAGCATCTGCAATATGAGCTTGTTCCTCTGTAACACCTGGTCGTGCTGTGCCCCTGCTTCACCCCTCTCTGTTCTCGATGGTGAGCACAGCCTCTCTAAGGCCCCCCCATACAGCAGATCTGATGCAGGAGCGTCCCTGCAGGGTAACGCAGAGGGGTCGGTGCTTCTGAGAGCGAAGTAAAGCAGTCAGAGGAATGGTGGGACAGTGCAGCATGGAGGGGGTCCCACTAACCACAGGGAAAATCACAGAAATGTGGAATGGTTTGGGTCGGAAGGGACCTTAAAGATCATCTAGTCCAACCCCCTTGCCATAGGCAGAGACACTTTCCACTAGACGAGGCTGCTCAAAGCCCCGTCCAACCTGACCTTGAACACTGCCAGGGATGGGGCATCCACAACCTGTTCCGGTGCCTCACCACCCTCACAGTAAAGAGCAAACGGTGGACACTGTGCTCTTGTGCTGCACGTAAGATTCCTGTCACACGTTACAGTTTCAGCAACAAGCCCTACTGGTAAAATCAGATCAGACAAGCAGCAAGGGAGGAGACAGCCCTCCCATCCTGCTCACAGCCTCCCAAAACCCCAAGGCCTTACACAGAAAACAGCGAGCACTGTACTAGTGGATGGCACTATGGTGGTTCTTGGGGTAAATATCCTCCACAATTCAGATTTGCAGTCACCACAGAAAGTGCACCACAGATCAGCAGCTCCCACATTCTTAGAGCTGGCCTCACACCCCGGTTTGCTTCTAGGCGTTTGAGTCAATCTCAGTGTGGATCCACTGCCATAAATTCTACTTCCAGCAGTATCTGGGAGCTCCTAATCTAGCAAATACTACAGCAGATACTAAAATATGCTGAAAATAGCTTTATGACATACGATACCTTTATAAGACTTATATTTAATAAAAATAAATACTACATTGATCTAAGTGGCATTTAGGACAAGAGAGAAACGTTTTCATAACTGAAATCTTGGAACAGATCATTCACACCAGAAAAAGTATCTACAAGCATCGGGAAAACAGACACTAACATAACTACAGCAGGGTTGTTAAACTTGGAAGTTTGACTCAACCACCAAACCATAAAGAGAGGACTCAGCCCTAGCAGCCTGTACAGGAACACCACTGGCCACAGCACTCGCTGCTCGGGGTCAGGCAGGAGCAGCAGTTTTCCACCCGCTCCGGGGTTCACAGGGAGGGATAACAAGCCCACAGGAGTTTGGCTTATGGTAATCTTTCCTCCTCCATGGCTTCCCCTCCCCCACCCTCAAACACATCTCAGTTGATGACTCCTGAAACTCTGAGTCAGGATTTCAAGTTCAACACACAACTCATGACAGTACAAGTGTTTTACAGGCCTGTGTTTAAAACGAGCAAGCGCTGGCCATCCCGGTTACAGCTCCACAGCCGAGATCACCTCACTGCTGTTAATGGAAATCTGTTGACATTAACACAGGTTTTACAGAGGCCAGACAAGACTACTCAGGGCTCAGTTTTCAGCCTCAGTGACTTTCCAAACAAGTTTCATGGTCTCGTTACATCTTTATGCCCAGAAGAAAACCCTCTTCCCAGCTATGCAAATGTCACCTTTTCATTTAATCGAGCACCTTCTTTCTCCTGTGTTTAAAAAGGAAAAGACAGGAGCTTTGATTCCAAACGAATTCAGTATGTATGTGTATGTAAGTCTGCGAGTCGATACATTCAGAAGACTGGATGAGAAGTGACCTGCCACTGCATCCATCACACCACCTAATCCTTGCTATAAAATAGGCCATGCTTTGTCTTAAATTCAGATTTATTCTCAACTATAGATAAGACTTAAGGCCTGGATGGTGCCCTTGCTGATCCCATTAGAGGGCTGCGGCTGACACAAGTGCTTTAATGCACTGGTGCCTGGTAGGGCAGGCTATCTGCCACACACAGCGGCAGACTGTGCACAAGGACTCTCTTCCCCACGGACCTGGCTGCTATTTTTCCAAGGATACCCACGGGTCTGTTCCCATTCCAAGGCAGGAGCACTCCAAGGACAGCTCATACGCTGAGCTACCAAGACTCACAAGGCAGTTTTCCCACCTGTCCTCTCCTGGCAGGACCACAAGCAAACAAAGCTGCAACCGAACGAGGAAGCTCATAGAAGAAATACTTTATTCTGTGCTCCTGAAAGCAAGGGTCTACATTTTAAATTTTGATCAGAGAAGGTCTGACTGTGGATGCGAAAAAAAAATCTAAACAAGGTTTGCAATAAAAATAAGTTTCTTATGATGTAAGAGGCAATAGCAATATCTCTGAAGAAACACCCAGGCCCACGCTACTTAGTCGCTGTTACACGAACGAGAGCCCATTCTAATACAACTCCTCTCTGCAACTGTTTCTCATAATCCCGAGAGCTGCGGGTCACTGCAGGCGACTACCACACGACTAAGCAGCTGTTTCTTGGCTAAGCAACAATCAAGCCAAAACCCTAAAACCAAAACCCTAAAACCATCTCCTCGGCAGCCGGAGTGACGTTTCGGGTAAGCTGGCAAAGCAGAGGCTGCTGAGAGGGCACCTGCTCAAGGAGCTCCTGGATGGCCCCGGAGCCAGGGACACGAGAAGAGCCCAGAGCCGAGTCCCCAGGGGATGTCCCAGGAGGCTCACCGAGGCCATCCCGCCGGCCAGGCGAGAGCCTTACTCGGCGTCCTGGTGCTATGGGGCGGCCAAGAGACGCTTGGAGCCGGGGGACAAAACTCAGCGCTGTCCGTGACCTC
>NW_010417005.1:0-7384 GCF_000710305.1 Buceros rhinoceros silvestris | reverse complement strand
TGGTAAATGATGGGTCGACCCAGAACATTTGAGACCGCTTTTAAAGAGGCTACCAGATGCTTTAAAAATTCATGTACAGACTCTCAGAGAGAGAATTCAAAGGGCAATACAACACAATCAGCAAAATCCACAAAACCCCGTAAATGTAATGACGTGGTCAGAGGTATTAGGGGACATAGTTACTTATGGGCGAGAAATAGGATGGTCCAATACGAGCAGTGTACACGGTGCCGATGAAAACAGAAAAATCCGAAAAGTTTCCAAAGAACTCCAGACAGATTTGCCTTCTCCCACAGAGCCTGACCCGCCCCCCCCAAACAAGGCGGAATGACTGCATGATCCAGGGAGAAATAAATTTTGCCAAAAAGCCATAAAACTGGGAATCCCACGTGGCCCAATTCATGGCATGGCCACTGAAAACATCCGGTCTTTGATTGAAAATGGTAGAAAGGAAGTTGAGCGAAGCCTCCGGGGAGCTAGTTCCGTACACCGCCCCCTCCTGGCGGGAGAACTTAATCAGTCCTTTTGCGCCCGCTTATGACCAGAGGATGGCATAACAAAACTCGACGCAGCAAAGGAAAGCTGAGGTTGTTTGTTTTCGCGTAATGAATTCACACAACGGAACCGCACATACAGATCCTAGTGCGTATAAAGCAATCAAATTACAGTGGAGCCCAAATAAGCGTTTTGAAGTGGCTCTAAGCCCTTGCAAGGGAAGGAATAAATATATTAGAATTTGATTTGCTGACAGGCAAACAATGATGCCTACCTGAAGTTTTCTTATGGAGCTTTGAGAATCTCGGGGTGAATATGAAAACCCTGCAGACAGCTCTTGCTTTGACATAATCTGAGATTGCATGTCATATGCAATGCCCCTGCCTGTGACGGCTAAGGGAGATATTAAGTACAGTGATTGCTGGCTTTAAAGAGCAGCAAATAATAAACCCTTGAGTGTATCCAAAGTGCAATGGATCACATCACACGGCTACAATCGTGCAGTATTGTGCCAAGGCCCTGTGCAAGAGGCCTGATTCCTAGATGCTTGGTGGACTGCTGGTGCAATTGCAGTACCCAAAGCCACACTGTTAGCTATTGAGAAGGGTAAAGCCCAGAGGCTTATATGCCTGGGAAGCCCAGGATGGAGGCGGAAAAACCCACCACATCAGTGTATGGTGGATAATCCTCGACTTCTAACTGTGAAGCCCAGTCGCTAGACCAAGGTAGTCTTCTCTTTTTCCTTCTACAGGATAATAGACAAGGACCTTTTTTCCGAAGCGGTGATGACAGCTAGACCCTGAAGCAATCACCTGAGGAACAGACCAGAATCCTGTTACCCACTGACGACATTACATCATGGGACGGGAGCAGAACAACAGCCATTGGTGCTGAATCAAGAGGCAATTGATGCCAAGGAGCAATTGTTGCTACCCAGGAGGCAATTGATGCTAACTAAACAGGAATTGGTGCTGGAAGCAATTGTTGCTGGACTAAGACTGTTTGGGTACCTACTATTTCTGGAAATTGTTTTGCTTCCTGAGAAGTTTGTTAAGAGGTTTGTTTAGAAGTTAGAGGCAATTGATGCCAAGGAGCAATTGTTGCTACCCAGGAGGCAATTGATGCTAACTAAACAGGAATTGGTGCTGGAAGCAATTGTTGCTGGACTAAGACTGTTTGGGTACCTACTATTTCTGGAAATTGTTTTGCTTCCTGAGAAGTTTGTTAAGAAGTTTGTTTAGAAGTTGAGAAGAAGTTTGTCTGTATTGTTCTTTATTGATTAATACTATTGAAGTACTTTTTTTGTGAATTGTTCACATTTGATGGATGTTGTAATATCTCAATGTTTGAGGGATATATTGTATATCCAGTTGGCTTAATTTGAGCTTTTATAGAGCCTTAATATATGGTTATTTATGATGCTATGCTTTATGGCACTTCAGGAAGTTGTGTCTTAGACTTGAAATTAGTTAAGGGAATGACGATCCACAATGAGCACTAAATCCCACTAAATCTGCGCTCCCCTTTTAACTTTGAAGGCAAGGGGTGATTGTAACACCACTTCAAAGAGATAGTAGATAGAAAAGTGACTGTGGTCAAGGGGGTAAGTGTGACGGGTTGTTAATTACCCTTCCTGTGTTAGAACAAAAGCAGAGACAGGCAGTCGCCAGGACAGGAACCTTAGCCATCCTTCCACCTCAGCTCAGGTGCTTGTGCCTATAGGTTTGCACAAAAGCAGGGCTTTGGACCCCTGTGGAGACGGTGCCTGCGAGTCTGAGTTTTGTTGAAAACTCATTTACACCCCATTTCCGATATTTGACCACAGTGTATGTCTATCTACTATATAAAATGGGAAACTTGTCGAAGAGACAGCAGAAGACAGCAAGCAGCAGAAAGCAGAACCTGTCTCTTCTCGGAGACAAGCTAAGGCAGAGAAAGGGATCTCACTGTTCTAAGACGAAATATTGGAGTTGGGACACCGGTGACAATATTTTGGTAAGAATTTGCGTTTCTATAAGCGAGAGATTCCTCTATTAGATAGTGGGAGATAAAGCTATTGTGAATGGTCTCCCTAGACTGTTGGCAAATAGTTCTCAATTTGCATTGGTAAAGAGAAGGTATTCAGACATCTATGGAGCTGGTTTACTTGCAAAACCGGTTTTCCCTTGTTGTAAGTTGTCAGTTACGTGTAAGGTATTGTTCTGTGTAGAAATTTCCTGACCAGACATTGTTTGAACCTGTTTAAGGGAACCTAATAAAACCCGTATGTTTATCTGTAATTGATTTATGGGCATTTCTGTAACAGTCATCTGAAACGCATTTCTATCCTTTCTCTGGTGGGAGCCTGTGTTTTCTGGGCTTTAAGATTTGGCGTCTCCTTGATCCCACAGGTGAGGCAAGGAAATGCATGGGGCTTCAGCTCTGGTGGCACAGTTCTGCTCTGCAGCACTGCGCTCCCTGCTGAGGTGAGCACCTCACCATTTTCACACCCTCTTCAGCATTATTGTCAGCGCAAGCTCCTACCAGCTGATTTCAGCTTGGCAGGAAATGCTTAATCTTCTTCCCCTTAGCCTGCCACTGTAGCTGGTAGGGGTCTTGCTGGGCTCTGGTGTAGAGCAGGGGCAGGAGTAAGGAGCTGAGACCTCCTGACCTGGCATTTGACAGGGGCTCTGCTGCGCATGGGATGGAGAGCTATCTCAGGGTGGCTGCTTGACATCTCCTTATTGCCATGGTGAGGATCACAGAATCACAGAGCTACAGAAAGGCTGAGTTTGGCAGGTATCTCTGGAGATGATCTCGTCCAAGCCCCCTGCTCCATCAGGGCCATCGAGAGCCTGTTGCCCAGGTGAGATGTGAGAGTGAGCTGGAATAAGTTGCTGCAAGAGTTTATATTAGACAGGATCTGCAACTTCTTGCAATGAAAGGCAGCTAGTGGCTCCCAGACATCTTGCAGACAGTAATTATATGTGGTTTCTCACTTGCCCATCATGTGGGAACTGACACCGTGGGTTTGAAAACACTAAGCTCTTGCCACTGTCCTGGTTTAAGATAAAACTGGTTTGGTTTATTAGAAGCAAATCAATTACAGTATTCCTTCCCCTGTAAGTCACTGCATCTTACTGGCTGTGTTGCTTCTTGTCAGGATGATGTCTCTTTAAGAAGCTGCGTCCCATTGGGGTGCACCTCTTTCTCGCCAGTGCTGGGACCTCGCTACAGTTACTACAGTTACAGCCTGGTGTGGATGGTTGATACTCTGAGGGGACCCGTGGACTCTGTCTGCTGCTCGACAGGGGCTCCTGGATGCGCCAATATCACTTGTTCCTGACCGTTTGCTGTTTAACGTGTGCTGCTACCTGCCACAAATTCCTACTGCCCCTTTGGCCCAGGGGCACATCATGCTGCAGACACCTGCTGTAACTGCTAGCTCCACCACTGTAGCCGCCATTGCCAGCTCCTGCTCCCAGCCTGGTGGAAACCCAGACGGCGGGGGCCAGCCCCAGTACCTGCCCAGCAGCTACATGCTTGGTAGTTTGTTTTGTCGTTTAACCCCCGCTGCATCAGATCCCTGATTCTTGTATATATTTGTTAATCCCTTGTTGTTGTTTGTTGTTCATAAAATATCTTTCTGTTGTTGTAAAATAGTTATAACTTAATTGAGGTCACACCCACTTTCTCTTTTCCTTTTATCTCTCTGATCAACCCTTTTCTCCTGGAACGGGAGAGGGGCTGACTGCTGATAGAGAGAATTTGTCCTGTGATTTGGCCCTGACTCAGCCAAACCAGTGACAGCCACTCAAAGGAAAGGACCAGTTTTGTTTTCTCCTCCTCTAGGGTTGTTTGCAACTACCTCCTATCTATCTAAAATGATCATAGTAGGGCTGAGTTTGAACCATGGGACTTACTCTGCTAAAATGGTTGATTTTAGTTTTTTAAATTTAGATCTTACCTAAGCTACTTAGAATGTAATTGTAACTGATCATCTTTGAAGTTAGGCTCCAAATCCAATAGCTTAAAGAATCTAAAACAATTCCTAGACATTTCGATGTCTTAAACTTAATTTTTTTGAGAGATAATTTTTAAAGACAGTTTCAGATAAATTCTTCAGTCCTGAAAATAATTTGCTTGAATGGAAATGGAAAGTTTTTAGATCGTTTTATGGAGACAAGTATCTGGGTAGTTTCTGAAAGTTACTCAGAAAATTTTGAACTAAAAGACTTTAAGCAATATTTAAGAATTGGTATTTTTTGTGTAAATGTCCGAAGGTGGCGGTCTTAGGCAGCCTTTCAGTTATTTTCTGTTAGACAAGAAAAACATTTGTCCTAGGCAGACAGGCAGTGGAACAGCATTGATTTTATTGTGCAAGACTCTGGAACACTGTTTCACACATCAGCATTTGTCAGTAATGAAAAACAAAATTAGTAAGTCCAATTACTTAGGGGGTCTTATGGCACAAAATAGATGACAAGGTTAAAGCTGTTAGGTTTTTTTCCTCTTATGAGCTCAAAGAAAATCTGAACTTTACATATGAAACAGTAGAAAGGAACACATCTACTCCAACATCCCTTGAGGACAGTTTTAAACAGTGTTCCTCTGCAGGACTGGCACAGTGTTAAGGAACTATCCTATACAACTTATTCTGTGTCATTCACACTTTGCTGTCTCCTCTCGGAAAAATCAGTATCTTGTGCACACCAACTTCTGACCCAAGAATTTGCCTCTCAAACCCAGGTGAGAACCAAGGCCACTGCTTTGGTCAGCCTTTGGACAGCTGACTAAACTTGCTTCTGTTCCGCCTCATCCTGATCCTAGGGATCTTTTCCTGGCGTAGGCACCACTGAGCCTGACTGCGTCTGGGGACCTGTATCCAGTCTGGGCTATCCAAAGCAAGGGAGCTATTGACTCCATGGAAAAAGTTCAGCAGAAGCCACAGAGATGAGGAGAGTGCTGGAGCACAACATATCTGGAAACAGATGGAGAGAAAGGCCTTTGTTCAAACTGGAAACAAGCAGGGAAAGGAGGACTCTTTTAGATGTCTTCAACTTGTTAGGGGTGAGTGAATAGAAAGAGTCAGTCTCTTCTCAGCGCAAAGGCACAGCACCAAAGACAGTCACCAGAGATCAGAGGAGCCCCTTCTTCCCCAGGAGGATGCTTGACCCAGGAAGAGACCTTCAGAGAAGCCATGGGATCCTCACTCCTGTGGATCTTTCCAGCTCTAGTGGACCAGGGGTGCAGCAGCCTGAATCAGCTGGCACTCCTTTAAGGTCTATGGGTGGTGATGGATCAAGTGCTGGATCACAGACCTTCAGAGGACCATTATGAACAAAATTATTCTACAATACTATCTTACAGCTTCCTGAAATAATCACAATCCTGATTATTGCTTCAGCTCTGCTCATTTTCCTGAAATACGCTCTGCAACATGTTAACATTCCAGAGCTAACAGAGGTAGCACTTGGTGTCCTGGCTGAATCCTTGCCTTGGAGGACAAATACAGGCAAGAAGAGATAATTAGTTGTGAGACTTCCTTGCCCAGAAGATGTAGTATTGGTGACAACTGCCCTGTCTGTATGTCACCGAATATATTTCCACTGCCTGTTCTTCATCAAACTATGATCCCTGAATTCATCCTGATTTCAGAAGTTAGTAGTAATTTAAAACAGAGACTTTTTAATGTTTTGTGTTACAGCCAGGTAAATAAGGTGGGATTCATCCAGGTATAAACATTTAAGACAGCCTTTCAGGAGAAAAGTGAGTCTGGGGCCTCTATAAGTAAATCTAGATGATGCCTTAACTACCGGAGTGGGGTAAGAAAAGTTGATGTCAGAAACTGCAGAAGCAGTGCCAGGTATGAATAGGTAGAAAGGGCTAACGGTCTACTCCAGGCAGAAAAGTAGCACAGGAAGATGTTTATGAAGGTGATACTTGAGAAAAAACAGCTTAGCAAGGCAAGTGACTAAGCTGAAATCTAACACGGGTATATGCTTTCAGTTTGTCAAAAAAGGAGAATACTGTCAGCTTGGCTTGCTCAGAACATGAAGGTTCTTCAGAAGAAATCAGCACAGAGCTAAAGGATAATCTGTTTCCCTTTACAGCTAGATCTTCTAAGAAATACTGTGTGGTTTATAGCTAGATATGGAATTTGGAATTATTTTCTATTTCCTGGGTCTGAACCTTGTGTCCCATGATTTGTCTCGGCTTCCTTAGAAACAAAACCTCAATCTGCATGCTGAAAAAATGAGCTATGATGTTTTCCTAATGAGAATCTGAAAATACAGCCTTTGTATTCCTCTGGTGTCCCGCTTCACAAATGTGCCCATTGTTTCTGTGCGTTTTCTGCCTGTTGCACTTGAAATACTGAAAAAAGTCACAGAGCTCTACTTGGTGTTCTGGTTTGAGCTGAAGCTTCCTTGTTTTGGGAAATGGACAAATAGAATTATTCCATGCAGTACAATAACTCCGCATTTAATTGGTTAAGGGAGTCAGGAGAACGTAACGTTACGTCGGGAGTGTTTAAAAGCAACAGGCCGGGGGACTGTCGCTCTCTTGGACTCCGGACGCCGCACGGAGGGAGCCCTGCTGCGACTCTGCTGGCCTGACCAGGCCCGGCTGGGCCCGAGACCTGAGGGCCTGCACCCCCAGAGATCGCTGAGGATCACAGACTGTGAACTATTGCTGCCGTGAGTCCCGTCTGAAAATCGGGTGAGATATCCGGACTCCCAGCGGTACCATACAGGGAGGTTTTTCCTGCGGTTTCCTTGCTGCGTGGGGGTTTCCCCGTCCCCACCCCACCTCACCCCACTCCCCCCCCGCCGCGAGAAAGGATTTAATTTTCCCTGTCTGGGAGCAGCTGAGAAGGTTTTCACTCCCACCTCGCTGTTGGGTGTCTGCC